>NC_051390.1:13844937-13872437 GCF_015228065.2 Penaeus monodon
CCTGCTTATCTTCAGCCCTCTACTCTCCAATGCAGTTCTCCATCCTTCCACCTTCCTCTGTAGCTCCTGCTTCGTCTCCGCCACGAACACAATGTCATCGGCATACAGCATGCACCATGGTGGCTCTTCACGCACACCCTGTGTCATCACATCCATAACCACATTGAACAGTATTGGGCTGAGAGTCGAGCCTTGGTGCAAGCCATCCTTAACCCCAAACCCATCTGTCATTCCTACTGTGCATCAGACCTTGGTGGTAACATTATAAGTCTCGCATCATTCTCACGTATTTCTCCGTCACTCCTCGCTTGCGCATACCTCTCGACACTTCCTGTCTCGGCACTCTATGATAAGCTTTCTCTAGGTCTATAAACAACATGTGTAACACTTTTTGATTTTCTTCTCGGCAGAATATCCTGTCCGCCGTTCCTACTCCTTTCATGAAGCCCAGTTGTTGTCTTCCAATAAACGCTTCCTGTCTTATTCGGCCATCTATTATTCTTTCTAATAGTTTCAAAGTATGTGACATTAGTTTTATGCCTCTATAATTTTCACAATTTTGAACATCTTTCTCTTTGAAAATCGGTATTAATATACTTTCTTTCCATACTGTCGGGATATTCTCCTCATCCATCACCTTCCCCATCAGCATCCATAACACGTCAATGCCTTCCTCTCCCATCGCTTTCCAAGCTTCTATGGGGATGCCGTCTGGTCCCGTGGCTTTCCTGTTTTTCATCTTCAGTGCCTGTTGCACCTCTATCCTTGATATTTCCAAGACTGCACCCTGGTTAGTGTCTCCATCACCTCTGATCAGCCGTTCATTTTCCTCGTTCAGTAATTTAGAGAAATACTGTTCCCATCTCTTGTTTCGTTGTTCTGTTCTTATCATATTTCATTTGCTTAATATGTACGATATCTTTTGTGCTTTTATTCCTTGTCTTTGCCAGTTGAAAACCCTTTCCCTGTCCTTCCTTGCTGTCTAGATCTTCATACAACTGATCGTAAGCCCTGCTCTTAGCTATTGCCACTGCTTTCTTTGCCTCTTTATTCTTGGTCTTATAATTCTTCTTTATCTCTCTCGGCTAGGGAGATTTTCCATTTCTTCCTCGACTCCCTCTTCTCCGTTATTGCCCGTTGTACTTCATCATTGAACCACCAAGTATCTTTATCTTTCCAGATCTTTCCACTAGTTTCTCCTAAAATCTCTTTTCCTGCATGTATCACAAATTCCGCTCTTTCATTCCACCTGGAGTTTAGATCTTCAATTTCTTGGCTAATTTGCCCGAGTACTCTCTCTTTGAATTCTTCTTTCTTCTCCTGATCCTTCAATCTATTTGATCTTCTTAGGTCCAGGTTTCGTTGTGCTATGCACTCCTGATACCTTGATGTTCAAATCCATCACGACCAGTCGGCGTTGGTTGGTCACGTGATCACCTGGTATTACCTTACAGTTTATTATCTCAACCATATTTCTCCTACGATACAAGAGGTAGTCTATTTGGCTAGCTCTTCCGCTACTCTTGTACGGGATAAGATGTTCTTGTCGTTTCGTAAAAATAGTGTTACTGATAACCATATCGTTAGAGATGGCAAAATCAATAACACGTTCTCCATTCTCATTTCCCTCTCCATGACACATCCCTCCGTGCACTCGGCTGATAACATCGGATCTCTCCCAACATGCCCATTTAAGTCTCCACCGATAACATTTCTTTCGTCTTCAGCAACCTTCTCAAATTCATCCTGTAGTGTTGTCCAAAACTCATCTTTTCATCTTCGGTGCAACCCGTCTGAGGGGTGTACACACTAAATACGTTGATCTAAAACTCCTCAAGAGCCAGCTTTATCCATAAAATTCTATATATTTTTAAATTCACTTTCGAAACTGCACTCTTAATTCTTTCCGACACTATTATTCCAACACCATTTCTTTTGTCCAAATTTGCACTTCCATAGATTAACTTGTATCCGTCTCCCAACTCTTTCGACTTATTGCCACTCCATCTAGTTTCCTGCACACACATAATGTCCACTTTCCCTCTCCGCATCAACTCCGTCAATGCTCTTCCTCGGCCAGTCATAGTTCCTACATTAATCGTCCCAATTCTCAGCTTTTGAGCTCGCCTCTTTGGCCGCACCCGCTCTTGATGCGGTAGCCCTCGCTTGGGTGGCATCCTAGCATTGGGGTCATACTTCGAAAGACTCATTTTCATAAAGGTTTTGGCAGTGGTTTTTACGGGTAGATGCCCTTCCTAATCCCAACCCTCGCCATTATATATATGTGTGTATACATGTATATAAGTGTATATATGTACACACACACACACACACACACATATTCGACTATATCTTCGTCAGGAATGCATGAATATATATATATATATATATATATATATATATATATATATATATATATATATATATATAATATATTCGAAACCGGTCAAATACATTTCTTGTATTGTGAAGATATTCATTCTCATTCATACCTTTTATACATTTGTTAACATATATATATGTATATATAATCCATATATATATATATATATATATATATATATATATATATATATATATATATATATATATATATATATATAAGCACACACACACACACACACACACACACACACACACACATTCATATACATATATATATAGAAACGGTATGTGAATGAATATTTTCACAATACAAGAGATGCATTTAACCAGTTTCGAATGAATCTTCAGAAACGCACATCAGCGAAAGTACAGAGCACATCTATGTCAGACCTGAGCTGACGAGCACTTGGCGACCGTGACCTGGTACTCGTTTCCTGCATAATTACTGCCGCGACCTTGGGTCGCCCGATGCAGTGTTTGCATTTTTCTCAGTCGCGATGTTAGCAGCTTCCATATTTTTTACTGTTTGTTCAGTCTTGCATGGATTATTTCTGCTTCCTTCCAGTCCAGCAGATATCTGGCTTCATCCGCATGCACCACCATGGAGTTGAACTCCTGTGGTGACGGACTTCAGCTCGATGTTCGCTGATTCTGGTGTCGATACCACGTCAACACCACGTGCTTAGTCGCATCTACTGCAGATAAGCGATAAACAACGCTGTCGGGATTGTTAGTGGGCGGCTTTCTGTCTCGGATTATGTCGTGCATTTTTTCACCGGATGTGCTGGCGATATTTATTGTACTGCCATAGTGCCTGCTGATCGCATTGGAAACGTTACATGGAAAAATAGAAGTGGGTGAATGGTGGAGTAGTTAATATAATCGTCTTTATTAGTGGGGTTTCCGTACACAGAGAAAGTAGGCCATCGTCAGCCGATGGACCAGACTGGCCTCAAAAGGTCATTTCTGTCCGTCTTCTTCCTCCACGGTGAACTTGATTTCCTCGTGGGCGGAGTTAAGCTGTGTCAGCGTATGACGTAAGCACGACATTTTGGGTACGATGACGAGGACATCTACATAACGAAACCAGGTAGAATATCTGTCGATTATATTTCCCGTAGTGATCCCTCTCCAGCGTCTCCATGACGAGGCAGGCAAGGGCTGCGCTTAGAGGGGAGCCCATGGCAAGACCACTAATCTGTCGATATTCTTCCCTGCAAACTCGAATAAGCCGAAATCCACGCATAACTTTACTAGGCTCACAAAGTTGTGTTTCGGTAGCTGAAGTTCATTATCTATCATGGAGCTGGTGACTCTTCTCGACGGTTCGGACCGGAGCGATCCGAGCAGTCGAGTCTGTGGGACATTAGTAAAGGTGGATTTTATATCAAAACTAGCTATCTTTTTATTCCCGCGCCGGCATTCTAAGGACGTCTGATGAGGTCATCAGAGTTCTTTGATGACCCCCTAGAGCTAGAGAGATTTTTCGCCAAACATTTAGCCAAACGATGGGGAGCGCTGCCAATACTAGAGGTGATCGGTCTCATCCACACGCCTGGCTTGTAGACCTTCTGGAGACCTCTCATGGCCGGGTTGTGGGGGGCCTCCTCCAGCGTTTACCTCTAGCTAATCGCAGGAGTAAATCCCTCGGCATCTTGTTGAAGCTGGCGGTTTTCATCTTCCCTTAATTTTCGTTACTTTCCTGTAAACAGCAACATCGGAAAGTGAATTGTTCATTTTATGTGTATAATCACTTTGTTCAGAACAACAATACCCCCATTTTTATCAGCCTGGGTGATGACGATGGTCTCGTTGTCGCGGAGGCCCTTCAGCGCGGTGATGGGTAAGTCGATATCAATATCACTACATGCATCGCCGGTACTTTATTGTAAGAGAATATCTGATTTGGATGTAAGTATGCGAACTGAATGTCTGATACACTGCAAACAATGACTGTAGAAAAAAGTGTGTATCATGCGAGAAGAAAGAGAGAGAGAGAGAGAGAGAGAGAGAGAGAGAGAGAGAGAGAGAGAGAGAGAGAGAGAGAGAGAGAGAGAGAGAGAGAGAGAGAGAGAGAATGAGAATCAGAATCTAAACATTTATTTGTCCATAAAACAGTAATTATAAGGCCCTCCGGGAGTACAAGTCTCCTGTATAAATTGTATTTATGCAGTAATTTAAGAAGAAATATATATATATATATAACACATCATATGAACATCAGACATATATTACATATCATATACGTTAGAACGTATATTATACATTACATGAATATATACATAACTCATTTAGCATATAAGTATTTTACCTGACAGTTTACAAAACTAGTTCGAGAGTAAACTTTGTTTGAATATCACGAAGTGAAGCAATAAAAGACTAACAAATGAAGGAATAGAAGAAAAAGAGGCAGAAGAAAGGAAAATCATTATTTATGATACTGAGATAACATGTATTATTTTAATTTGTATTTGAATGAAGGAATTGTAACATTTCTTATTCTCTCGAGTGGATTGTTCCACAATACCGCACAAGATAAACGATGTTTGGCTGAGATTGTTGAGACTGTACAAATGGGACATTCAGTAGATTATTGCCTCATAAAATATCTCTTGATTTATTCTAAAACTAAACATTTTATATCTTACGACATTTACACATCTAAAACATGTAAACAGCAACAATATATATTTATATAACTAAGTTTCAAAAGATCAGCAAATCTTTTGTGCGTATGATCAAACTTCTAAAAATGTACGAGTTTGTGTACTAACATACGGGTTTTAAGGTGCTTTTATTGTTGCTTCCCAAACTGTTAGGCCATATGTTAAATGTGGGCATATACGAGAGGCATAAATCTGTTTCAAAGTGTGTTTTTTAGTGCTTATTTTGAATGGTACATCAAGCCACATTGTTTATTAATCTTCGAATGAATGTGATTTATACGGCTTTGCCAGCTCAGTTGGGGTTTCAAATAAACATCAAGAAACTTCGTTGTCAATTCACGTTTTATCACAGATGTTCCAGTGAGATGTTTGGGAGGAAAGTTGGCATTTTTTTATTCCTGTGAAATGTAATGTAATGGGTCTTGCCTATAGTTAGGGTTTATGTAGCAAAATCAAAAAAGTCTAGTAGAGTTAACTATGTTATTGATATACATTAAAAAAGGAACAGGGCCCAGAACTGAACCCTGGGGAACACCATGACTAATGAGATTTTGAAGATATGTGTTTGTCCAAACATACAAAATGCCTCCGTTTTGAAACAAATCAGTCTTATAATTTATCTCGAATGCTGTAGTGTATCAAAAGCTTTTGACAGGTTAAGAAATTTGCCAAATATGATTAAAAAAGAAAAATCGGTGAGACGGATACACATAATCTTTTTAATAATCTTGGTAAACGTAATAAGAACTGATATAGGCCGGAAGTTCCCAATGCTTCATCTATCTCTAAACATAAATAATATATTATTAGTTTAAGGAAATGCCAGAGCTGAAGTTAATATAGTTGGGAAGGATATGTTTAATGAATGTTATGGTAATATTATCAAAGTCTACAGTTTATTAAGCTGTTAATAATGTTAATTATTTCAGAGTTAGTAATAGGGAGTAAACACATTATCCTTTCTGGGGAAGAAAATCTCTCAAGACTCTGTCCTGCGATGGGACTGAATAAGCAAGATTTCCACCATGGAAGTGAAGTCGGTGATTGCACTGCCATTCATTAGAAAATTTGTTTTGTTTGTTATCTCTGTTCCTATCAAACATACTGTTAAGAGTACTTCATGTTTTCCTACGGTCATTTCTGTCTTCATCATGTGTTTTTGAGTAATAATTTCGTTTAGCATCTCTAATGATGCAGTTCAGGCGATTTCTGGCATTACGGAATTGATCACAGTGTGTTATCGGCCATTTAGCGTACTTTTCCTGAAGCTTGTTTTTCTCGAATTAAAACCTTTATTTCATTTGTAATATAGGGTTCGCTTAATGATTTTGCTTTTAGGGGGGAAAACCTTTCGAAGCATGGCATGAAAATAGAAGTAAAATTATCATAAGCAACGTTTGAATCATCTGCCCCATTTACCGAATCCTAGCAGTTCATGAAATTATTTTTGAAGTTTAAGATGTGGCATTCTGTATAGTCTCAGTAGTATATAGTTTTAGGGAAATTATCTGATATGTTACAGAAAAAGATTCCACTATCAACTGTGTTAGAGATTTTATTGTTATATGTAATCTGTGAGGATAGCAGACTTTTCCTTGGCTGTTGTTGGATTTCTGGTTGTGATGAAAAAGTATTTTGAATTTAAAATAGGTATGAACTCATGAACTTTACCATCTGACTACCACTTTAGAAGATCCAGGTTAAAATCACCAGTGAGGATTCAAAACGTATTTTCTTGTGTTATGACATTAATGATTGACTGAGTTTTATCAGTAAATAATGCTACGCCAGTGGGTCTTTGTCTCTGTGCGAAACATGTGTTAACATGAAAAGGATGACCTGGGCATGTGTTAACATGAAGGGACCTGGGCAAACATGACGCAACTGGCTGTGAGTGGAGGAGCTGAGGAACAAGCCAAGAGAGAGCGGAGTTGGGTGTGCTCCTGTGAAACCTCGTGTGTGCCTTGGACCTATAAACTTTGGTTTTGCCCTTTTTATAAGCTGGATCGTGCATGTGACATGCTGGTTTCCCCCCCCTGTATTGTGCTATAAAAAAAGTGTCGGGTAAATAACTTGGTAAATAAAGAAAGACTGCATTTTGTGTTTATTCGTGCCCTGCCTCGCCACTTGGCGTTTCCCCCGTGGTTTTCTAGGAGCTTTTGGGTGCTCCCCTTTTGGGAACTGTTCAGTGTTCACGACCCTGGGGGATAGCACGCCGTCTGCCTAGCCTCCCTTGTGTTGGGGGCTGAGAGACGAGGCGGTCGGGTCGGGAGTGGGATTTGTTTGGTATTTGATCTGAGACCGCCGTTTTATAGTCGCCAAAGATGGCGGCGCCATGGGGGAGAGGAGGCTTTGACTGAGGCAGGCACGAGTGAGGTGAACCGAGCCAATGGACCTGTCACTCCATGTGGCGGGTATGGGGAGGAAATGGGACAAAGGGCAGTACACCGAAAAGGGCCCGCAACGCGTGAAGAGTGAACTGAGGAGGAGGTGCGACTCTGAAGGGGGAGGTTCAGGGGCCTGAGGGAGGGGAAAGGGGGGGTCAGATTTAGTAACGTTGCAAGCAGAGAACCAGACGAGGTTCTGGCAACAATCCAGAGTGTCAGATTTACTGGGGTCTGCCCGGGGTCCGTGGCGAAACCCCCCGGGGCCCCGCAGCGTCGTTCGGGGGCCAGTGGTCGTGCAGAAGGGTGGGGACCCCCTCGGAACCGCTCCCTGGGGAAGGGGGCAGCAAAATCGACCCGGTCAACCCCCCTCGTTGCCTCCCTCCCCCCTTTCCTCCCCCTCGGGCGTGTTAGTTCCGGCACGCTTCTCCCCCCCCAGCCCCTTCGGCCTCCAACATTCTGTGAACGTAACCAGCTGAGTCGACAGGAAGGTGGACTGGGAAGCATATGGCCCCCTTTTTAAATGCTGGCATCTACCGGGTGGAGCCAGGAAAAGAAGGCCCTTCGGCTGGGAAAAAAAGCGGGAAGGGGCCCCCGGGGTGGAAGTGTTGGGGGCATCTGCCCCCCTCCCAACTGCCTCTTACACCGCGGGCGGAGGCTTTGAAACGCCGTTTCGGGCACCACCACCGGCCGAAGTTAAACAGGCCCACTTGAAGAAGCGGGGTCGTGAGCGGGGGAAATGTCCCAGCTGGCGCAGGTGTAGAGGCCGGGGAAGGTCGTACCCCTGCGGCTTGCGGAAAAGATATTTGGGTCCTGGGCCCGATTTCTTTGTTACGTTTGCCCGGACCAGCACTGAAAAACTTTTGTCCAGCAGGCACACCCTGGGGACCTGCGTGGCGCTGGCGAGGGCCTTGGAGTTCAAGGCCTTCCTGAAGGAATGAATGGCCTAGGGCCAGCTGCTGAGCCCCGCCATGACCCCCGGGGGCCGGGAAGGCAAAAAGTGGAAAGGTAGCATTGAGGAAGGTGAGCCTGAGCACTTTCCAAGGCTTGTGATGTGGCTGCGGTGAGGAAGGGCACACACGTATTCGGTGTCGGAGGGAGCGGAGAACACATCCTCTCAACCGGACAGATTCTGATGCCTTCCACCATACCTGCCACAGTGCTGCAAGGACTGTGGCAGGTATGGTCAGCATCCGAGTGCATGTCCTAAGGATAAGGAAGTGGTACAGGCGGAAAACTCGGACTGGCTGGAGAAGGGGGCCGAAACCCAGCTGTCCTCGGTTCCCGGGCCCCAACTTGGGTAAGCTGCCGTCGAACCAGCATGATGCAGGTGGAGGGCTCAGTAGAGGGAAGCCTTTGCCGCCTGACTGGACACTGGGGCTGAGAAGACCCTAGTGCGGCCTGATATGTTGGCCACTATGCAACTTCCAAAACGCACCACAGAGACTGTGTGGTTTTCACGGGGCATTTTTGGTGGCAGCTCAAGGGCCGGTGGAGGCTCGTATTGGCGTGGGCAGCACGGGGGCAGCGGCTGCCGGTGTATGTGGCCGATCTGGACGAGCACTGTTTTGTTGGGCCTTGACTACCTGATGCAGAGTAAGGCGTGTGTCAACCTTGGACGGAAGGCTGGTGAGGGTGCTGGTGAAGATGGGGCCCTTGCTTCCAGAGGTTGGCTGTGCAGAGGTAGTTACGGCTGAGCGACTGCACCTTGCCCCCAGGACAGAGTCTAAAAATCCGGTGTCGACTATCAAGAGTGGGTGCGTGGAGTAGAGGGGCCTTGGGAGCCCATCCAAAACCTGCAGCTGGCTGATGGCGTAGCGGTTTGGGCAGAGCCTTGTTGGACCAGGGGAGGGGTTAGTTACAGTGTTGGTAGCTAACTTCTCCAATAAGGACCCCCCTAACGGAAGCCGCCTTGCCGCGGTGGGGGGGCTTGAGGTCCCAATGATCTGGTGAGCCGGACCAGAGGGCTACCCATACTGGAGGGGTTACCTGTGAGGGACAGACAAAATTGCTTCCTGGTGCACCAAGGCCTATGAGAGGGGATGGTGTACGCCCCCTGGTTCATTCCATCTTGGACTAGGGAAACTCTCCCACGTGTGTTTGCCGTGCGTGGCACCCGTATTACCAGGAGACAGGAGTCCTGGAGGTTGGGGCGATGGTGCACGCTGCGCCCTGCAGCTAGCAACACACCTCTTTGGTCCTTTATTCTGGTTTGACGGGTGGCTTGATCAAGGCCCGGTCAAGTCAATATCGGCTGGTCAAATATGGGCTAGGGTCAAGCAGGCACTATTCAGTCGGTAGCGCATAGGTCCCGCGACTGGGCCCTCAGTTTTGTGATAGTGGCTGCGTTTTTTTATTTCCTCTTCCCTGTGGCTGTTGGGAGATTTTGAACTTCATGTTTTCCTCGTCATTCCTGTCTTCATCATGTGTTGTTTTTGAGTAATAATTTCGTTAGGCTCTCTAATGATGCAGTTCAGGCGATTTCTGGCTTACGGAATTGATCACAGTGTTTATCGGCCTTTAGCTTACTTTTCCTGAAGCTTGTTTTTCTCGGAATTAAACCTTTATTCATTTGTAATATAAGGGTTCGCTTAATGATTTTGCTTTTAGGGGCAAAAACCTTTTTCGAAGCATGGCATGAAAATAGAAAGTAAATTATCATAAGCGACGTTTGATCATCTGCCCATTTACCGAAATCCTAGCATTTTCATGAAATTATTTTGAAGTTTAGATGTGGCAATTCTGTATATCTCAGTAAGTATAGTTTTTAAGGGAATTATCTGTATGTTACAGAAAAAGATTCCACTATCAACTGTGTTAGAGATTTTATTGTTTATTAATCTGGGAGTATAGCAGACTTTTCCTTGGCTGTTGTTGATTTCTGGTTGTGATGAAAAAGTATTTTGAATTTAAAATAGGTAGGAACTCATGACTTTACCATCTGACTACCACTTTATTATCCAGGTTAAAATCACCAGTGGGTTCAAAACGTATTTTCTTGTGTTATGACATTAATGATTGAACTAGTTTTATCGAGTAATATGCTTAACGGCCAGTGGTCTTTGTCATCTGTGCGAAACATGTTTTACATGAAAGGATGACCGGGCATGTGTTAACGATGAAGGGAACTGGGAACAAACATGACGCAGACTGGCGTGAGTGGAGGCGCTGATGACAAAGCCAGAGAGACGACGGGTTGGGGTGCTGCTCCTGTGAGACCTCGTGTGTGCCTTGTGACCTTATAACGTTGTGTTGCCCTGTTGATAACGCTGGATCGTGCAGTGTGACATGCTGGTTTCCCCCCTGTAATTGTGCCTATAAAAAGTGTACAGTTAAATACTTGTGTAAATAAAAGGAAGACTGTCATTTTGGTGTTTATTTTCGGGGGGGGTGACCCCTGCCTCGCCACTTGGGGCGTTTCCCGCTCGTGGTTGTTTTCTAGGACGCTGTGGTGCTCGGTGCCTCTTTGGAACTGTTTCATGTTCACGAACACCTGTGGATGCACGCCGTCTGCCTAGCCACTGTCCTTTGTTTGGTGGCCTGAGAGACAGGCGGTCGGTGTCAGGATGGGATTGTATATTTGATCAGTGAGACGCGCCCGTTTATCATGCGTCCCAAAGATGGGCGGCAGCCATGAGGAGAGGAGTCTTTGACTAGGCAGGCACGACTGAGGAGAAGCCGAAGCCAGAATGGCCTGATCACTGCATGCTGGCTGGTATGAGGGAGAAATGGCAACAAAGGGCAGTACACCGACAATGCCTGCAACAGCGTGAAGAGTGAACTGATGAGGAGGTGCAGACCTCTGAAGGGGGAAGTTCAGGGCCTGAGGTAGGAAAGGCGGCGTTCAACGATTTATACGTTGCAAGCAGAGAAGGCAGACTAGGTTCTTGGCAACAGATTGCCAGAGTGTCCAGATTTTACTGGGGTCTGCCTGGGGTCCGTGGCAGGAAACCCCCGGCCTCGCAGCGTCGGTGTCGGAGCCAGTGGTCGCTGCAGAAGTCTGGGGACCCATCGGAACCGCTCCCTTGGGTATAGGTTTGCAGCAAAAAAAAACTCGGACCCGTCAACCCGCCTTCGTTGCCCTCCCTCACCCCCTTCTCTCCCCCTCGGGGCGTGTTAGTTCACGCACGCGTTTTCTCCACCCCGCAGCCCTTCGCCTCCAACATTCTGTGAAGCGTAAGCCCACTGAGTCGACAGAAGTTGTGACTGGAAGCTATGTCCCCATTTTTGAAATGCTGCATCTGACCAGGGCTGAAGCAGGAAGAGAAGGCCTGCGGTGGTAACAGCGTTAGGGGCCCCGCGGTGGAAGTGTTGGTCGCATCTGACGCCATCCCAACATGCCTCTTACACCAGCGTGGCGGAGGCTTTGAAACGCCGTTCGGGCACCAACCACGCAGGCCGAGTGTATTCAGGCGCCACTGAAGAAGCGGACTCTTGAGCGGGCGAGACACTGGGTCCCCGCTGGCGCAGGTGTAGAGGCGCTGGTAAGGTCGTACCCTGCGCTAGGCTGAAGAAGTATGATTGTGGTCCGGCCCCGCGATTTCTTTGTTGACGCTTTGCAGACCCAGCAGCTGCAATCTTTCGGCCAGCAGGCAACACCCTAGGACCTGCAGGGTGGCGCTGGCAGGCCTGGGAGTTCAAGCCTTCCTGAAGCAATGAATGTCCTAGGGCCTGCCTGATACCCCGCCCAGACCTCCGGTGCCGGAATGGCTAAATGTGGAGAGTAGCATTGAGGAAGGTGAGCCTGAGCACTTTCCAAGGCTTGGTGATTGTTGCTGCGGTGAGAAGGGCACCACACGGATTCGTGTCGGAGGGAGCGGAGAACACATCCGCTCACCGGACAGATTCTGATGCTTCCACCATAACCTGCCACGTGCTGCAAGGACTGTGGCAGGTATGGTCAGCATCCGGTGCATGTCCTAAGGATAAGGAAGTGGTATAGGCGGAAAACTCGGAGACAGCTGGAGAATTGGTGCCGAAACCCAGCTGGTCCCTCGGTTCCCCGGGCCCCAACTTGGGTAAGCTGCCGTCGAACCAGCATTGGATGCAGTGGAGGGCTCAGTAGGTATGGGAAGCCATGCCGCCTGACGTGGACACTGGGGGTGAGAAGACCCCTATGCGGCTGATATGTGTGGCACTATGCAACTTCCAGAACGCACCACAGAGCTGTGTGGTGGTCACGGGGCATTGTGTGCAGCTCAAGGGGCCGGTGGAGGCTCGTATTGGCGTGGTCAGCACGGTGCAGCGGCTGCCGGTGTACTTGGCCGATCTGGACGAACACTGCTTGTTGTGCGCTTGACTACTGAGCAGAGTAAGGCGTGTGTCCAACCTTGGACGGAACTGGTGAGGTGCATGTGAGGATGTGCCCTTGCTTCCAGAGGTTGCTGTGCAGAGTAGTTACGGCTGAGCGACTGCACCTTGCCCAGGACAGAGTCTAGAATCCGGTGTCGACTATTCAGAGTGATGCGTGGAGTAGAGGGCCTTGTGGAGCCCATCCAAACCGGCGCTGGCTGATGGCATTAGCGTTTTGGGCAGAGCCTTGTTGGACCAGGGGAGGGGTTTAGTTTCCAGTGTTGTAGCCAACTTCTCCATAATGCCCCCAACGGAGCCGCCTTGCCGGCGGTGGGGGGCTTGAGGTCCCAATGATCTTGTGATCCGGACCGAGGGCTACCCATACTTGGAGGGGTTCACCAGTGAGGGACGAGAACAAAATGGCTTCCCTGGTGCCCAAGGCCTATGATAGGGGATGGGTGGACGCACCCCTGGTTCATTTCCACCATCTGGACTAGGTAGAAACTCTCCCACGTGGTGTTTTTTGCCGTGCGTGGCATCCCGTTTACCAGGAGACAGGAGCCCTGGAGGGTGAGCGATGGGTTGCACCTGCGCCCTGCAGCTAGCAACACACCTCTTTGGTTCTTTATTCTGGTTAGACGGGTGGCTGATCAAGGCCCGGTCAATTCAATCGCTGGTCAAATATGGCTAAGGTTCAAGCGGCACTATTCAGTCGTTAGTCGCATAGGTCCCCCGCGACTGCCATCAGTAACTTGATAGTGGCTGCGTATATTTCCTCATTACCCCATTGGCTTGTTTGGAGATTTTGAAACCCAACTATAGCTGTCCCTCGTTTGGAATCCATGGGGGTGGGGGGGTAGGAAATGAAGAAATTCAAAAGTTTGTATGAGTACTACAAATTTACAAAGATCTAGCTCTCTCCCTGACGACCTGCAGGCAATCCCTCGAACATTCTCTCTGGAAAATCACACTTGTCTCACTCTGGAACCTTTTCGTTTCCGAAGGGCAAGACTGGGAATCGAATGGTTCCCGGCTCCCAAACCAGGTAAGAAGGGGAAAGAAGTCCTCCTCAATCCACTAAAGGAGATCTTACCTGGTAAATATGAAAGCATTTCATTATTGTAAGTACCTGTAGTGAGACATTGAGGTGTAATCAATCATGGAATCTTGACATCTTTGAGGTTCAATCGGAAAATATTGAAGTATGTCAACGTGATCCTCGTAATCACCCCACAGCGAGATGGTAGCCTGATAGTTGGGTTTCGTCACCAACGAGAGTGAACCGTCTGAGTGCAATATGTAACATTCCTGGGGCTCAAGTTCATGCTCTCCTCACAAACCCTCATCATTGTAAGGAATTGTCCTTTTCCCGAGACCTGAATGAGGTATTCTGAGGAGACTGTTAGAGTGAACTAGAGTAATTTTAATGTATTGCAGTAAAACGTTTAGGAAGAAAGTTTGATGGATTGGACAGTCGACACAGCTCTTCTTTCTAACTTTTAACACTTAGTCCTTCCAGAATCGTTAAGTTAGCATGGTACCACCTGAAGGTAGCCATATGTGCCAACCCTATCGGTGCTTCCACTGCCAAGGTTATGGGCATGGAGCCAACTCTTGCCGTTTTAAAAGAAATGGACAACCAAGAGTGTGTGTTAGTGTGGTACAACAGGTCCATCAAGGAGTGACAACTGTCCGGTCCAATATCTGTTACCCTGCAAAGAAGCTCAGGGGAAGCGTCTCAAAGCAATGTAAAAGGTCAATTTGAAAAGGAGTATTGGTTACTAAAGGAGCAGGAGAAAGTTTAGTTTTCAAGGCAAAGCGCGTGCCGTATGCTGTTTTGCACAGCCATAGGTCCTTTGCTTCGTTCTAGCCCATCCTCCTTCCCACCAACCCTTGCCTCCATGCTTCTTACAGCAAACACACTGCCAGCTTCCTCTAAACATCAGATCCCAAAGTGCTGACACTGCCTCTGTGAGTTTGTTCCCACCGAGAAACGGAGTAGGAGTGAGGGGTCTATTGAGAGAGACCTCTCCTCCCAAAGTAGGTCTTTGGAGCCATCAGGCAAGGCTCCAGAGGCCCTCAACGGTGACAGCTCCAGCTGCCACCACATCCCAGGAGGCATCTGCTGCTAGGCAGAATGCTCCTGAAGTAAAGGCTCAGGCCACCCCTTTGCCCAGGCAAAGGATCCTGAACCGTCCCAAAGACTCCAGCTGCAACAAAAGCCACAGGCGCCTCCGCTGCTAGACAGAATGCCCCTGAAGCAAAGGCTCAGGCCCGTCCTTTGCCAAGGCAAAGAAATCATAGAACCTGTCCAAGGGAAACCTGTGGAAACACTAGTTCCATAGGTAAATCAACCATTAAAAAAAAGGTACGCCCAGGATCCTGGAAATGGACAGCCTAAAAGGTGTGAGGAAACCTTGACCACAGGTGCTGCCAAACAACCTTATGGGGAAATAATCTAAAGAACTGGATACCCTATCCAATGGAACTGTCAAGGAATTCATGCAAAATGGGAAGAACTGCAACATCTGATAGCTATTGGAACCCAGTTTGGTGTATCTACACGAGAATTTAGGGGGGAGGGGGGGGGGGGATTTTTTTTTTATGACCAGGGAAAATCGTCCCATTTTCCTGGAGGAATTTCAAGTTCAAGCCCATTATGACCTTTGACAATGGACCTCATGGAGAGTAGCAGTAATGACGTCCATGATATTCCTCTTCAGGCCATCCACCTGCAGACAACACTGCAGGTGAAGGCTTGAGAATAGGCTTGACACGACCTTACACTGTTGCTCCGATCTACCTTCCTCCACATAGTCTCCAACCTAAATGTTTGGAAGATCTACTTGGGCAGTTGCCACATCCTTTCTACTCTTGGAGATTTCAATGGTCGGCATCACCTCTGGGGAGACACTACTTTGTGCACACCGCCGGGAAGGCCGTGGATTCCTTGTTCTTAAGAGGCAGATGCAGTTTTACTGCAGTGACACTCCCACACATTTCCAATTTCAAACTGGACATTCTCCAATATAGACGTATCATAAAGTTCACCTGATCACAGTTGACTTCCACTTGGCAGGTCATGGAAGACTTACTGGAGCGACCGTTTTTCCATAGATTTTGGAGGAGTGAATGGTATCCAGTCATGGAGTGCCTAGATGCGACTTGAACATGCCACTGGAATCTTTTTAGATCAACTGCAGTATTGCAAGGATCTGTTAATGATTTTCCCAGTGTGTTCAAATGCTGTTAATCACTTCACAATCACGAATTCACCTTGCGCAGAAGCATCCATTCCCAAAAGCCGGCGGACAGTATCCGTCGACCTCCAGTACCATGGTGTATCTGATGATGCAACAAGCTGTCCAGAGCAAGGAAAAGCTGCATTAAGCAGTTGAAACGACGCTCCCAGCTTGTTAACCTTGATCAGTTACAAAAAGACCCGAGCCAAGGCCAGGCGCGTGCTAAAAGAAGGCTAACGGACATCGTGGAGACAGTATGTCTCCTCGATTAACTCTGGGACCCCCTTAGCTGGGTGTGGGACAAGGTGCGTAAGATTTCTGGAAAGAGCACATCCGATCTCACAACCTGCTCTGACGATAGATGGCATAATCATCACAGACAAAAAGAATATTGCTAATGAGCTAGCTCAGCCATGGCAGATATCTCCTCTGGGGCATCTTACACTGCGCGAATTCTCACTCTTCGTGCTGAACAGGGAACAACACCCAGTGTCGTTTCTCAGTAGGAATGCAGCAGAACTTCCATACAACTTGCCATTTTTGCGCAGGAGATGGACTCTGCTTTGCGCTCTGCCGTAAGACTGCCCAGGAAGTGACGATATTCCATTCAAATGATATCTCACTTACCGGCGAGTTCTCCCAAAGTTCCTGGGGTTGGGAACTTGTTCAATAGATCTATAGGGAGGGCACGTGCCAGCCACATGGAAAGAGGCTATAATCATTCTGTCCTAACCTGGCAAAGGATACTTCCACACCAGGAGTTACAGACCATTTCTCTCACGCAGCTGCATCTGCAAGCTGATGGAGAAATGGTCACTTCAGGTGACCATGGCTGCTAGAAAAAGAAAACGTGCTGACCCCATATCAATGTGGCTTTAGAAAATTAAGATCGACCACAGATGCACTTGTGAGATGGAACTGCTATAAAGAATTTCCTTCCGCACAGCGAGTCACATTGTTAGCAGCTCTCTTGACCTTGAAAGGCTTATGATACTACTTGGAAGCATGGCAATACTCTGAAGCTTGTATGACATTGGTTTAAGAGGGAGCATTACCTACCTTCATTACAAAGCTTCCTTGCTAACAGAAATTTAGAGTTTCGGGTGGGAAACAGTTTCTCTAACTGAAGACCAGCTGGAGGGGTCCACAATGGAGTGTCTTAATGTCCCCTTTGCCCATGCTATAAATGACATTATAAAAATTTGTTCAAGTGCGTCGCGTGTATCTGTATGTGGATGACTTTTAACACTGTACTGCTCATGAGGAAGCTTAACAGGATGTGCAGGACGCATGCAGCCTGCAATAAATCAGTTTGTACAGTGGGCACATATCATGGGTTTCAAATTTTCTCAAAGCAAGACATGGCTGTTACATTTTCCACAACGATGAAAGTCCATCCTTCCCTCTATTAGGAGCAAACCCACTGCAATTTGTCAGAGGTTAAGTAGAACTTGTTCTATTTTTTGACTCAAGACTTACATGGGTGCCCTCACATCAAACAGTTAAAAGTGAAGGCCTAAAAAGCACTTAGTATTTTGGCGGGTTCCTTTCACATTTAATCTTGGGGTGGCAGACCGCACAACGCTTCTTACGGCTTTAACCGAGCACTTAATTCGTAGTAAGCTTGACTATGGATGTGAGCTTATTCATCTGCAACTCCCACTGTTCTCCGGATGTTGGACTCGGTTCATCAAATGACCTCCTCAGAATCTGTACTGGGGCTTTCAGGTCTTCACCTGTGGAGTTCCCTGTATGCTGAGAAGTGAGAACCACCTCTTTCATTACACCGGGACTACAATGAACTGATTTTACTAACGAGACTACCAAGGATTCCGTGATCTCTACATCCATATTGTTTTTTCAACCCCCTTGAGGATAGCCGATCCCTATGTAGGAGAATGAGGAATCTTGTATAAGAACTTAATTTAAGTCTCACTAAGGTTCTGGCTGTTGGAATTCCCCAATTCCCCCCTTGGACTAATCAAGTCGAGCTGGATTTGTCGAATTGGGAAATGGGAGAGATCTGAAGCCAGAAGTCCATAGAGAAATTTTCTTCAGCAACATTTCTAAGTACAAGGTCGACGCACTAATATACAGATGGTTCGAAATCTGTCAAATGGTGTGGGCTTTGCAGCAGTGAGCAAAGAAGACTGCATCTGGCAGTCTTTCTCTAGCAGCCTCGATGCTTCACTGCGAGTTACTTGCCATCCTTGCCGCAGTTAAGATGACTAGAAGATCTTATGAACCATTCTATTGTGATAATTGTGACTCTCGTAGTGCCTTGCAAGCAATCAGAGCTTAAACTCACACATCCAGTAGTGAGGGAAGGTTCAAGATTGGCTTGCACTGATGTCAACAGAACGTAAAAAGATAACTCTGTGTTGGGTGCCACCCATTTGGTGTCAGTGGAATGGCGCGAGCTTGATCAGAAGGCTAAGGCAGCTGCCGCTCAGCCTTGTGTGCTCAGTTTTCCTCTCCCACCACTGACCTGAAAACCCAGCATCAGGATTTGTCTCCTCGATAATGGAATGAACAATTGGAGCCTATCTCCAAAAAATAAACTGTCGAGAGATTAGAGATGACCTTGGCAGTTGGGTGACTAGCTCCATCCCAAACCGAAAAGTGGAAATTCCTTAACAAGGCTAGGAATCCGGGCACACAAGACTGCTCATGGGCCGATGAATGGCTAAAAATCAGGCACTTTTGTGAGGGATGCCAGGGGAAGGAGGGGGGGGGGAGAGAGCCCTTAACAATCGCACATGTAGTTGGAAAATGTGCCAACTTCTCAGACCAAGACGTATGTACTTTTTTGTCTCCCCCATATACAATGAAGAATGTTTGGGGGAGGATTGTGCCTAGAGGGTCTTTTATTTCCTTAGGGAGACTAATATTTTTAATAAATTTTTATTATGATCATGTTTATGCAAAATTTTATACCTTAGAGTATATATTTATGCTTTGATTTAATTTGTTTATTGTTATTTATAAGAAATCTATTGATAGATTTTTAAAGTTTTAAAACATTTAAATATTTCTGTTCACAGGTATTTCCGCCGCTAATGAACCTAGCTGTTGACGCGGCAGATATTTTAAATAATCATCATCTCCAATAGGACCTGAAGTGCCATCTTGGTGGCAAGGCTGGGCCTTATGAGGAAGTGGAGCGTCGCAGAGAGTCGTCGGGGAGCGAGGGTTGGTTGGTGTGGGGCCGTTGCCCTGACTTTCCTCGAGGACTTGGCGCACGCGGTTGTTGCGTTACCATGGGCCAGGAAGCTACTCCTGGGGAAAGGTGAAATCAGAAGATGACGTTAGCCCCAGTAGCGGCGGCGAGAGGACGTGCAGATGCTGACCGAGGAATGATGACGAGCCTTTGGAACGGTGAGGTGGGGGGCGATGCCAACAAGACGTCAGTGGTGACCGTGAAGCCAGGTCCTTTGAGGCAGGATATACCCCTCTGTGTTGCCACTGCCAATCTACCGCCGCCCGACACCACTCCTCCAGAGCGACCCCCATGCTAGAGCGAAGAAAGCGCGCTGGATAAATGAAAAAGGATTTTTGTGTTTCTGCGACTGATTTTTCAATTACGTTACTTTTGTTTGAAGAATTTTGTTTGTTCCTGAGACTAATTTTATTTAAATTTTTCTGTAGTTTGTTTTCAGGTTAGGTATGGTCCAGATTAGACGGGTCGTCTGCTTGATAGGGGGGGGATAATCTATGGCCCTGGGTCTTGTTGTTCTCTGTGCGAAACATGTGTTAACATGAAAAGGATGACCTGAGCATGTGTTTAACATGAAGGGACCTGGCAAACATGACGCAACTGGCTTGAGTGGAGGAGGCGGAGAACAAGCCAAGAGAGAGACGAGTTGGGTGCTGCTCTGTGAAGACCTCGTGTGTGCCCTTGTGACCTGATAAACTTTGTGTTTGCCCTGTTTATAAGCTGTATCGTTCGGTGACATGCTGGTTTCCCCACTGTATTGTGCCTATAGGAAAAGTGTACGGTAATAACTTGTGTAATAAAGGAAAGACTGTCATTTTGTGTTATTTCGTGCTGCTCTCCACTTGGCGTTTCCCCTCGTGGGTTCTAGGATGCGGTTGGTGCTACGTGCCTCTTGGAAGCTGTTCAGTGTTCACGCCCCTGTGGAGAGCACGCCGTCTGCCTAGCCTGGCCTGCCTTGTGTTTTGTGGCTGAGAGACGAGGCGTCGCTTAACAATAATTTATATTGCTCTTTGGGTTCTTTCCAATTGATATTTCAGTATGGGAAAAGGAAGCTGGTTTTTAATTTCAACAACAAAGTCCGTGTCTTCTGAACTAATAAGTCTGGTCTTAATGTGATGACAGATTTTCTTACAATTGAAGGCAACGCCACCCCCGCTTTGTCTCAGAAAATCAATATATGCATAAGCTATCAGGTCCAGTCACTTTAGTTTGGGGGCCTGTCATTGGCGGGTGTAAAAATTCGTTGAGACTACTTTCTAGCCCAATGGAACCAGTTGTGCCACGGCCATCACATCCCGAACCCGGGCAATTAGGCTTCCGGGCCCCCCGGGGGGAAAAAAAAAGGTGGCCGCTCTGACATTTTCCAATGTCCATATTTGCCATTTGATTTTCACTAACCAGATGGTAAATAACCGCTCACGGACATTACATTTCACACTCGTACATCGATGGAATAATGCAAAATCGCGAAATAAGGTAAATACACCTCCCAAGAGATTGTGCGCTTGGTGAAGCGAGTCTTTTCCATCCATCAACGCTCAAGAAACGGTTCGCGTCACCCGGACTACAGCCATTTTCCCGCGACGGCATGCGCACGTCATCCGCATTCTCGGCCCGGAGTTTCATACGTGATGGTCACATCACCGGATCCAACGGCTAGGACAAGCGTAGAGTGACTGTTTGAAATGTTATATGAAATGTTAAAACCATTTAAAAGATTATCATTATTTAATGCTAATAAGGGAAATTAACATAGAAGAATCCATTTGTCGGATAAATTTTAACTGTGGATTAACAAATAGATACAAGTAGCATACACCTTGCTACTTGCTTCTCAGTCTGTAGCTCACGGCGCTGAAGAAGCGGGTGTAGTCCTTCTCTCTAGGAGAGGCGTCGTTGCCTGAAGCTCCCTCAGGCGTCCTTAGGGCAGATGCAAAAGGGCAAGCACCTTAAAATATGCGTGTTTTGCATCGCTCCTCGCCTGCTTCAGCTGCTCAGTCTGGCCTTTTACTTGCTTTAATGGCGCCGACAAAGAAGTCTCGTGAGTAAAAACTTTAACGGTGTATATTCAAGTTTTTACTATTTTCTTAAAACTGCTCACTGCCCCCGAGCCTCGCCGAACTTGGCCACGATGTATCATGGGCTTCAAGGGATGGCTTCCCACTCGATGAGCCCGCGCCTTAAAACAGGCGGCGCGAGGTTCAGATGCTGCTACAGAGGCTAATTATTTCATGCTGCTGCCATTGCTGCCAGGCTTCGTTACGCTCCTCTGGGATGCCAAAGAAACCAAGGTTGTTCGGCGTCCCTGGTCTTCCTCGTAGTCTCCAGCGCGTTCTCCGTTAGTGCTACGTCTCTCCGAAGCACTCGGTTGTCTTCGCGGAGAAACTCCATCGGGTCGCAGATCGTCTGTTCCTTAGGGGTGCCTTAACAAGGCTAAGAATCGGGCACAACAAGACTGACTCATGGCCGATGATGGCTAAAAATCAGGCACTTTGTGAGGGATGCCAAGAGCCCTTAACAATCGCACATGTAGTGGAAAGATGTGCAACATTCTCAGACCAAAGACGTATGTACTTGTCTCCCCCATATACAATGAAGAATGTATTGGGGGAGGATTGTGACATAGAGGGTCTTATTAGTTTCCTTAGGGAGACTAATATTTTTAATAAAATTTAATTATGCATAATGTTTATGCAATAATTTTATACACTTAGAGTATAATATTTATGCTTTGATTTTAATTTGTTTATTGTTATTTATAAGAAATCTATTGATAGATTTTTAAAGTTTTAAACATTTTAATATTTCTGTTTAACAAGGTATTCGCCGCTAATGACCTTAGCTGTTGACGCGGCAGATAATTTTAAATAATCAATCAATCTCCAATAAGGACCTGAAGGTGCCAGCTGGTGCAAAGCTGGGCACTTATGAGGAAGTGGAGCGTCCAGAAGAGTCGTCGGGGAGCGAGGAGTTGGTTGGTGTGGGGCCGTTGCCTGACTTCCTCGAGGACTTGGCGCACCGGCTGTGGCGTTACCATGGGCCAGGAAGCTACTCCTGGGGCCATGGTGAAAAAGAAGATGACGTTAGCCCCAGTAGCGGCGATGAGGACGTGGCAGATGCTGACCGAGATGAGGACGAGCCTTTGGACGGTGAGGGCGATGCAACAGACGTCAGTGGTGACCATGAGCCAGGTCTTGAGGCAGGATATACCCCTCTGTGTGCCACTGCCAATCTACCGCCGCCCACACCTCCTCCAGAGCGACCCCAGCGAGAGCGAAGAAAGCCGCGCTGGATGAAAGATTTTTGTGTTTCTGAGAACTGATTTTCAATTACGGTTACTTTTGTTTGAAAGAATTTTGTTTGTTCCTGAGGACTAATTTTATTTAAATTTTCTGTAGTTTGTTTCAGGTTTAGGTATGTCAGATTAGACGGGTCGTCTGCTTGATAGGGGGGGGATAGTGCTATGCCAGTGGGTCTTTGTCTCTGTGCGAAACATGTGTTAACATGAAAAGGATGACCTGAGCATGTGTTAACATGAAGGGACCTGGGCAAACATGACGCAACTGGCTGTGAGTGGAGGAGCGGAGGAACAAGCCAAGAGAGAGACGAGTTGGGTGCTTGCTCCTGTGAAGACCTCGTGTGTGCCTGGTGACCTGATAAACTTTGTGTTGCCCTGTTATAAGCTGTATCGTGCAGTGTGACATGCTGGTTTCCCCCCTGTATTGTGCCTATAGAAAAGTGTACGGGTAAATAACTTGTGTAAATAAAGGAAAGACTGTCATTTTGTGTTTATTTCGTGCCCTGCCTCGCCACTTGGCGTTTCCCCTCGTGGTGTTCTAGGATGCTGTGGTGCTCGGTGCCTCTTGGAACTGTTCAGTGTTCACGACCCTGTGGATAGCACGCCGTCTGCCTAGCCTGCCTTGTGTTGGTGGCTGAGAGACGAGGCGGTCGGCTTAACAATAAATTTATATTGCTCTTTGGGTCTTCACAATTGATATTTCAGTATGGGAAAGGAACTGGTTTTAATTTCAACAAAGTCCGATATTCTTCCTGAACTAATAAGTCTGGTCTTAAATGTGAGGAGCAGATTTTTCTTACATTGAAGGCAACGCCACCGCTTTGTCTCAGAAAATCCAATAATATGCATAAAGCTATCAGGGTCCAGGTCACTTGGGGACCTGTCATTGGCGGGTGTAAAATTCGTTGAGACTACTTTCTAGCCCAATGGAACCAGTTGTGCCACGGCAATCACATCACCGAAAATCCGGGCATTAGGCTTCCGCGAGTGGCCGCTCTGACATTTTCCAATGTCCATATTTGCCATTTGATTTTCACTAACCAGATGGTAATACCGCTCGCGGACATTACATTTCACACTCGTACATCGATGGGAATAATGCAAAATCGCCAAATAAGTAAAATAAACCTCCCAAGAGATTTGTGCGCTTGTGGCGAGTCTTTTCCATCCATCAACGCTCAAGACGGGTTCGCGTCACCCGGCCTACAGCCAGATTTTCCCGCGACGGCATGCTCACGTCATCCGCTTCTCGGCCCGGATTTTTCATGACGTGATGGTCACATCACCCGGATCCAACGGGCTAGGCAACGTAGAGTGACTGGTGAAATGTTATATGAAATGTTAAACCCATTTAAAAGATTATCATTATTTAAATTGGCAAAAGGGAAATTAACATAGAAGAATCCATTGCGGATAAATTTTAACTGTGGATTTACAAATAGATACAAGTAGCATACACATTGCTACTTGCTTCGCAGTCGGTAGCTCACGGCGCTGAAGAAGCGGGTGTAGTCTTCTCGGCGAGGAGAGGCGTCGTTGCCTGAAGCTCCCTCAGGCGTCTTAGGGGCAGATGCAAAAGGGCAGCACCTGAAATATGCGTGTTTGCCATCGCTCCTCGCCTGCTTCAGCTGCTCAGTCTGGCCTTTACGTGCTTTAATGGCGCCGACAAAGAAGTCCTCGTGAGTAAAAACTTTAACGGTGTATACTTCAAGTTTACTATTTTCTTAAAAACTGCATCACTGCCCCCGAACCTCGCGAACTTGGCCACGATGTACATGGGCTTCAAGGGATGGCTTCCCCACTCGATGAGCCCGCCTTAACAGCGGCGCGAGGTTCAGATGCTGCTACAGGAGGCTAATTAATTTCTGCTGCTGCCAGTGCTGCCAGGCTTCGTTACGCTCCTCTGGGATGCCAAAGAAACGCAGGTTGTTTCGGCGTCCCTGGTCTTCCTCGTAGTCTCAGCGCTTCTCCGTTCTTGCTACGTCTCTCCGAAGGCCTCGGTTGTCCTTCGCGAGAAACTCCATTCGGGTCCGCAGATCGTCGTTCGCTTGCCTCGCGTCGGCCTCTCGAGCTTTGAGCTCCGCAATTCCTGCATGTGCGAGCTCCAGGCTGCGGGTCACCTCACCAAGACGAGTGTATAACCTCCTATTCAGATGAGACACTTCGCAGTGTAATCGCCCGATGGCCGAAAGAGAGGGAGGCAGAAGGAGAGAGAGAGAGAGAGAGAGGGGGGGGGGGAGAGAGAAGGGGAGAGAGAGAGGGAGAGAGAGAGGGGGAGAGAGAGAGAGGGGAGAGAGAGAGGGAGAGGGGAGAGAGAGAGGGAGAGGGAGAGAGAGAGGGAGAGGGAGAGAGAGAGGGAGAGGGAGAGAGAGAGGGAGAGGGAGAGAGAGAGGGAGAGGGAGAGAGAGAGGGAGAGGAGAGGAGAGAGGGAGAGGAGAGAGAGAGGGAGAGGGAGAGAGAGAGGGAGAGTGAGAGGGAGAGGGGGAGGGAGAGAGGAGAGAGAGAGAGAGAGAGAGGAGAGGGAGAGGGAGGGGAGAGAGAGAGAGAGAGAGGGAGAGGGGAGAGGGATTGGGAGTGGGAGGGGAGAGAGAGAGAGACAGGAGAGGAGAGAGAGAAGAGAGAGAGAGGAGGAGAGAGAGAGGAGCGAGAAAAGGCGAAGAGAGCGATAGAGAGGAGAGAGGAGAAAGGAGAGGACGAGAGGAGAGAGGGAGAGAGCGAGAGCGAGAGAGAGAGAGAAGAGAGAGAGGAGAGAGAGAGAGAGAGACGAGAGAGGGGAGGAGAGAGAGAGAAGAGGGAAAATTGAGAGAGAAGAGAGAGGGGAGAGAGAGAGAGAGAGAGAGAGAGAGAGAGAGAGAGGAGAGAAAAGGAAGATGAGAGAGAGAGAGAACGGAGAGAGAGAGAAGAGAGAGAGAAGAGGAGAGGAGAGAGGGGAGGAGGGAGAGAGAGAGAGAGAGAGAGAGAGAGAGAGAGACGAAAAGGAGGAGAAAAGAGGGGGAGAAAAGAGAAAAGAGGAAGAGAGGAGAGAGAGAGGAGAGAGAGAGAGAGAGAGAGAGAGGGGAAAAGAGAGAGAGAGAGAGAGAGAGAGAGCGGAGAGAGGAGAGAAAAGAGAGAGAGAGAGCCGAGAGAGAGGAAGAGAGGAGAGAGGGGAGAGAGAGAAAAGGAGAGGGGAGAGGGGAGAGAGAGAGAGAGAGGAAGAGAGAGAGAGGAGCGAGGGGAGAAAAGCGAGAGAGAAGAGAGAGAGAGAGAGAGAGAGGAGAGGAGAGTGAGAGAGAGGAGAAGAGAGAGAGAGAGCGGAGAGAAGAGAGAGAGGGGAAGAGAGGAGAGAGAGAGAAGCGAGAGAAAAGAGAGAGAGAGAGAGAGAGAGGGAAAAGAGAGAGAGAGAGAGAGAGAGAGAGAGAGAGAGAGAGGAGAGAGAGAGAGAGAGAGAGAGAGAGAGCGAGAGAGAGCGAGAGAGAGAGCGAGAGAGAGAGCGAGAGAGTTTAAAAAGTTTGGTTTGGATTCCATTTGATACAATGGATATTCTTGGTGTGACATACTGTCTGTCTGATTTTTGCTCACGTGTGTCAGCTGCTGCTGACTCGGCTGAACCGAGTCCTTGCCCGCCGTGGTGCCCAGACACAGCAGTAACCTCCGGGCGACAGTTGCAACTTCTCGCGCCTGGGCGGGGCGCGAACCGCCGACCCCTCGGATGAGAGGCCGACACGTTACCGCTGTACTAGCCCGGAGAGAGAGAGAGAGAGAGAGAGAGAGCGAGAGAGAGAGAGCGAGAGAGAGAGAGCGAGAGAGAGAGAGAGCGAGAGAGAGAGAGGGTGTGAGAGAGAGAGAGGGAGAGAGAGAGAGAGAGAGAGAGAGAGAGAGAGAGAGAGAGAGAGAGAGAGAGAGAGAGAGCGGGAGAGAGAGAGTGTAATGGTTGACTGATGAGCGAATAAAATATCGGCAGAGTTCTTCTGTTTATTTTAGATCAGAGCTGCGGGAGCTAGAAGTGTTGACCGAGCCGGTGCTGAAGGCAGAGTGACTTCGGCTCTCTGAGTTTTGAGGAGTTCACAAAATATTCGCTACACATAGGATATGGCAACATTGGTTTTGGTGGGAAAATGTCAGTACAGAGTTTCTGTTTTAAGGCAGTGTATGGGGCCTGTGGTCACATGTTAGGTCACGGACACGGGATATGTCAATACAATTAAATCGTGAACATCGGATAACTACAATATCGTCAATAATAATGATTACAAACATAGTGATTGAGAATAAGGATTTTTTTTTACAAACATTTTGAGTATAATCAGGATATAAGTTCACTTGTAGTTATAAAGTATTTGACGATAAGGGTCGGAATCGCTTGCTCTGGGGGCACTTTGCCTTTGTCGTTACGTTCTGGGCGCAGGTCAGTGTTGGCACAGGCGATTACCAGTAAGGTCCAGGGTACCGTGGGAACCGAGGGTATGAGTAGGTGGGGGGGGAGAACCATTAAAGAGAGAGAGAGAGCGAGAGAGAGAGAGAGAGAGAGAGAGAGAGAGAGAGAGAGAGAGAGGGGAGAGAGAGAGGGGAGAGAGAGAGAGAGAGAGAGAGAGAGAGAGGAGCGAGGAGAGCGAGAGAGCGAGAGAGAGAGCGAGAGAGAGAGAGGAGGAGAGAGAGAGAGAGCGAGAGAGAGAGAGAGAGAGAGAGAGAGAGAGAGAGAGAGAGAGAGAGAGAGAGAGAGAGAGAGAGAGAGAGAGAGAGAGAGAGAGAGAGAGAGAGAGAGAGAGAATAAGGCTTCAATTCAATCAAATGTTCGTCGTCCTTTGGCTTCCCTCGCTCGCCTCGACACTGATTGTTCCATACTGAGAATAAACATCTGATATCATTGAAGGATTTCAATTTGCGTCTGTGTGGACGTGTTGCCTTGTTTTCGCCGGCAATGTATGGGTGAAGGGAGGAGGGCGTGGGGAGGGGACGGGGAGAGGAGGGGGAGGGAGAGGGAGAGGGAGAGGAAGAGGAAGACGAGAGTTGGGAGGAGGGAGAGCGATACAAGGGAGT
>NC_051390.1:13879937-13882437 GCF_015228065.2 Penaeus monodon
ATTCAGTGTTGAGGACTGTGTCCTGATTGAGAAGAATTGCCTATTGGAGTGCGTCCGCACCAACTCAGAGACTGTGCTTAAGGAGGTTAAAAGAGAAACGATCTTAGAGCCGGGAGAGGATAAGAAAACCATGAAAGAGAATAGAAAAAGCAACTTGAAAAACGAAATTCTTCAGCAAAACTAAATTCAAGGATACATATAATTGGGACTGGTTGAATGGCAGCTCAAGAACAAACAATAAGAACAAAAGCTATTAAACACTACATAGACAGGGAAAAGATCTCCGCAATCTGACTATGTGGAGAAAGGAGACGATTGCACACTTGTTATCAGAGTGTAAAAATCTTGGCCAGAAACCGTATAAATTATAGAGACATGATAGCATAGGTACTGCACTGACAACTTTGCCAAAAAGTACAAACTAGATCATGCAAAAGGTGAAAGACTTGCTGCAGTTGAGAATGACCAGGTGAAAGTTCGCTCGGACATGAAGATCGAAACTGACAAAGCTTTAAAACTTTCTAGGCCAGATATGGTTCTCTTCGAAAAAGGTCGTGTTTGTAAAATCGTCGATGTTTCACGTCCATTTGATACCAGGGATATTGAGAAAGAGCAGCAGAAAATTGACTAGTAACAAGGACTGAGCTGGGAAATGAAGAGGACATGGGATTGCAAGGAAGTGAAGGTCATCGGGGCATCTCGAGAGGATTCCGCCACTGGCTTGACCAATTCAGCCCTAATACCATCTCGGGAACCTTACACGCAGAGCCTGCTTGAGGTTTCGGTTATAGATTCATATTCAGTAGTTTTTTCAGTTTGTTGCCATCTGAGACTGTATTTTACTTTCGAAATAATAGTGATAATAATAGTTATTATAACAGTAGTAACAATAACATAACAGTGATAATAATAATGAGTCACAATAATGGTTAAAATAATGATGGTGAAAATTATTATAAGAGGAATAATTATAAATAATATTAACATTAGCTTGAATTATGACTATGGCAATAATACTGGTTGATATAATGACTTAAATGACAGTAACAATGATAATAAGATATGAAATAAAAAGCTTTAATAATGAAACTAGTGTTGAGTGATGTTTTATTCCCTAGCACTCCTCTACGAAGTTATTTTGTGGCATTGTAAACTCAAAATGCCTGTTCATAATCCCTGCATGGGCGCAGACAATAGCAATCTATATAGCAGTGACCAGTCATGAGGACAGATAACCTAGATACGCTTGTCCTTACCTAACCCAACCCAGTAACCGAAAATGAGTAATTGAGAATGACGAGCACCGCAGAACTGAGTAAGAATGAGCCCTTTGCTTGTTGCTAATCTCCGTACAAAGTTCGGTGTGAGTCGGCTAAAACTCATTAATTCTGGTCTTGCTCTTTAAACAGAGCCATTGAATTTTTTTTACTAACTTTTTATCTCATTTCGAATGCACATACATACATTTTTTTCTTTCTTTAATATAAAGGATGCAATGAAATCGAACGAGAAAGAGAGAGAGAGAGAGAGAGAGAGAGAGAGAGAGAGAGAGAGAGAGATGGGACGTGTGAGAGAGTGGAGACTCGACGGAGATGAGAAGGGAGAGAGATCCTGAGGAGAGGGAGAAGAGAGAGAGAGTTCGCTAGATATGCGAGAGGGCTTGGGCAGGGAAAATAGCAGAGGGAAGAGACGAGAGAGAGAGAGAGAGAGAAGATGGAGGGAGAGAGGATGGAGGAGAGAGAGAAGAGAGAGAGGAGAGGAGAGAGGAGAGGAAGGAGAGAGAGAGAGAAGAGAGGAGAGAGGGAAGGAGACGAGAGAGAGACGACGAGCGAGAGGAGAGAGACGAGAAAGAGAGAGAGATGTGACGAGAGAGGGGAAAAGAGAGAGATGAGAGAGAGACGGAAAGGAGGGAGGGGAGCGAGAAGAGAGAGAGAGAGAGGAGAGCGAGAGGAGAGAGAGAGAGAGAAGAATGAGAGGAGAGAAGGATCGAGAGAGAAATGAAGAAGGACGGGAGAGAGAATGAGAGAGAGAGAGACTGAGAGAGAGATGGAAGGAGAGAGAGAGAAGGAGAGATGGAGGCCGGAGAGGAGGAGAGAAGAAGAGATGGAGAGAGAGAAAGAGACAGAGAGGAGAGAAGAGAGAGAGAGAGAGAGAGAGAGGTGAGCGAGCGGAGAGAGGAGAGGGAGAGATCGAGAGAGGAGGGGAGGGGGGGAAAGGAGAGGGGAGAGAAGAGAGCGAGAGGATGAGTCCAGAGAGTGAGAGAGAGACGGAGAGGATGAGAGGGAGAGAGAGGAGTTGAGAGAGGAGGGAGAGGAGGAGAGAGAGAGGAGAGAGGGGGAGAGAGAGAGAAGGGGGGTGGGGATGGAGGGGTGGAGGGGGGAGAGAGGACGAGAGAGGGGAGCAGAGGAGAAGAGGGGGGGGGGAGAGGAGGGAGGGGCGGAGAGAGGAGTGGTGAGAGAAGATATTAGGAGGAGAGAGGGAGGAGAGAGAGAGATAGAAG
>NC_051390.1:13892437-13897437 GCF_015228065.2 Penaeus monodon
CTCATCTGTCTACTTTTCTGCACTTCCGCATACGACATTCCCTCTCATAACGAGGTTGCACGCTGCATCGCAATGGACGTCACACGTACGCACGTCACATATGACATCAAACAGCCAACTTGTGTATCATGTCGGGGAACTCTAAAGGAACCCGACCGATGATTTCATTACGTGTGCGAGAGGGTCCATTACCGCGCCCACGACTTGACCCGAGAGCCTCGCCGCGCCACGGAGCACGCCCTGGCCTCACCCCCTCGCCGCCCGCGCGGATGTTGCTAGGTCGTGCACAGGCGAAAGAAGGTGCGCAGGACGGAGGCAGGAGGCTGGGCAGCTGGACAGGCGGGTAGATAGACGTTGGATAGATGGAGAGTGAGGGAATCAGAGGGTAGGTTAGCAGAGAAATAGACGGATATGTAAGAAAATAAATTGATGTCGCTTTTTATTCTGGCATATGTAACTTGAACTGATAACGAAGATTATGATGATAATGAGATTGATGCAAATAAAACTAATAACGATAACAATCATGAAATCAATAAACAATAATGATATTGATCAAGATGATGATGTGCCGTTGTGGAATTACGATGATAATGATACCTGGGCAACCAAGCCATAAAGCATTGCGGTGCGTAATCCTACTGACCATCGAACTAAACAGCAAATGCAGGCAAAAATAAAACCTTTGAGATAATAGCATGATCATTACTGACTACTGTCAATAATGATGGTAATGGCGATAACAATAAGAAAACAGCAAAACTAATGGTATCAACAATGATGAAAATAACAACAAAAAACATAATGATGATTACAGTCATGAGAATAATAATAATCGTAATAATGATACTAATGATAAAGATAATAATAAGAAAATAAAGCCAAGAAAGATTGCGAACGTGTATGCAACAATATGGACTGTTTCATTAGCCCAACAAGGTGGATAGGCTGGAGAAAGGGGAATGATCGAGGGAATCATAAGCTTTAGACAGGAGCTGTGTTTACACAGCCGAAAAAATCCGATGAAACGATTAAGTGAAAATGACCAAGCAACAGGTATTGTACCTTGACGAGGCTGATAACAATTCCGAAAAATAAATGTCAACGAGCAGCCTGACATGAATGAGTGGCGAGACATTGATCAAGAGATCAGTCGACTGGCTGGGCAACAGCTTGTCTTCCTCAGCTATCCTAACTAATGTAATGAAATCTCAAAACCTGATGAAAAAAATCACTAAGAGATCCGTTAAAAGAAGATGCAATTGTGTTGTCATGTGCGAGAGGAAAGGTGTGAATGGTACAGCAGCTCTCAGAAAGAAGGGAGAGCAAAACAGGTGAGGGAATCGATGGTGACGTTATTAGGTTACGGAGAGGTCCTCGTAGAGATATTTCATGGAGTAATGGAAAGTGGACCCGCCCGAGCCAGCGTGAAGAAGTGCCTTGAAAGAAAATACGAGGCAAAAGAAAAAGGACTGCACACGGTCATGGAAATCATCAGCTAAAGAGTACTCGCAAAATTATCGAAACTGAAGCAGTGTGAGAGACGAAGAACACAGTTACTGCCTGTTTTAAACGAGGAAGGCGATACTTCAGTACCTGAAAACCCAAACCAAAAGGTTTAATTTACGGAGTGACACGTGGAACAAAGAAAATTAACACAACGGAAAGGCAGAGTGGATTGGAAACATAAAAAAGGCCCAGAATACAGATACCATCGCACAACAGGATGAGGAGAGTGCGAACCGATTACCAGGTATAATGGCCACATGGGATAAAAATTCATAATAAAGACTTGTGCAGCATTTTACGAGAAATAAGTAATTATCCCGATGTTGTCTAAGCATGTGGTGCACGTACTCAGTGGATGGCCGAAAGAAGGGCAACGTTACTTGTAAAAGATAGTCAAATGGGCGTGGACTATACATTACAGACCAATCTACTGTGGAAATGTTGAACAGCAATATTTTGAAAGTGTACCAACTTGGAAAACAGGAGGAAAACAGTTTGCAAACTGATAAACAAATGGGTGCAAAAAGACACTCAAACGAATCTGATACTAGAAAAATGGGGCAATTATAGACAAATCACTGTATGGAATGTCTTGATTTCAAGAAAATATATATCATGGTTCTATATTCGCAGCCCAGTCAGGTTTTGGAAATGCTTCTAATTGCAGAAATCTCGCCTGCACCCCACTTTAGGAAACATACTTTTATGCCAGCGGTGAATATTTAGGTACAGCTAATTTCCCATGTGCATGGATGCACTCACGCACTCGCATGCGGTGATTGGTGTGTGCACTTGCACTGATTTACATAATTTAGGTAAATCTACCTAGCCACTGGGTGGGCAAGCCAGTTCAAATCAGTGCTGGTCCCAAGCCCGGATAAATAGAGAGAATGATTACCTAAAAGGTAACACCGGCACTCTCCGTGGAAAGGAACTGGGGACCCTACCACGTACTCACTCCAAGAGCATCACAACATGAAAACTACAATTAAGTATCATGCTGTGACCACGTCGGCTCAAACATGGACCTAGCGTTAAAATAAAAAAAAAATAAAAAAATTCCCAAAGGATTTTTCAAGGTAACCACTTTTATCCATTGTTTTCTGCGTTAACAGTTACTTTGACTTTCATGGTTTTGAAAAAAAACAATATTCAACATTCTCATTCATACCTATTATACATTTGTCAGCATTAATACGGTTTACAAACAAACAAACAAACAAACAAAAAACAACAACAAGACGTGCATCTTTGCAAAAGACCAGGTAAGGGGTGAAAACGATAAATCTGCACGAACAATGATACTTTAAATTTGGCAACTGCGTACTGTATTCTCAGCTAGCAACTGCTGAGTATGTAGTGAGATACAGTGCCAACTTTCTCCTCCCCTCCCCATATATATATATATATATATATATATATATATATATATATATATATATATATATATATATATATATACACACACACACATATATATATATATATATATATATATATATATATTTATATATATATGTCAGCAACCTGTAACCGTTTAACGTGACGGAGAGAACAGCGTCATAGCCCACCCAGTGGTGACCAATGACTTCCATCATTGCTGGTCTGGCTGGTCTCTGTCGGAATCCCTAAACCAAAGTGCAGCTCCTGGAACTGCTCGAGCGACCATCTTGTATCTCGTATCTCGTTCTCAATTTGCACAGCTGAGTTCAGCGGTGCGTGTTGTCTCGCTTGTACTTTTAACTATTTTACAGGTTATTTTTTCAGATGCTATAAGGGCTTTTTATCAAGTTCAGAAATGCCTGAGTGCGTTGCGTCGGCTGTACAGATAATGATGAAGCAGAAACAAGAAAGAAGGAGATAACATTTCAAAAGTAAAAGTCCGGTTTAACTTGTACTTAGTAGGCCACTTTAATGTTTTCTTGGTTCATTTTGAAATGACGAACAACCACGGCGTTATAGCTAAATCGTAGGGAACAGTTTACTTTGCCTTATAATTACTTCCCAAATGCTGAAGTAAGTTCTGCCAGGCCAATAGGTTAACCTATTTACTTCTGTTACCGCGTCATATCAAAATAACACATATGGGTTCAGAATTCCATATATTTTGATTATGGTTTTCCTAATAACGAAGACAATTAGTGCAGTGAGTGATTTCTTTTCTGTAGCGACAAACAATATGGGTATATAACATAAGCGTAAGCATATACAACTATCAGCTAGTTTTTTGTGTCAACGTTAGGCAGCATTTTTGTTGTGTAGCTTATTAAGCTGATTTATTAGTAATGAAATGCATTTTAGAGTTATCATTTATGACAGATTATACATCCAGGTTTCCTCACAGTGACCAGGAGGTCGCAGAAATTGACTGATGTTTTAAAATGGGTCGGTGGACACCTGCAAACGCTCTCAGCTCCGTTCCACTCACCTAACAGACAACTGACAGTTTGAGACATCCTCCAGAACCCACTTTACTTGCCTGAACAGAGCACCTTGAAGAATAACGGAAGATTATATCAGCACAGAGGCGGTTTAAAGGAGGAGCAGGGGATTAGTTTAAAGATTTACAAATGTGTACCTTAAATTAAGTGACAAAAGAAAACATCATATATTTTCTCTCACAAGGCGGATGGGCCCCAAAAGCAGTAAATGCAGTAAATATAGAATTGAGTCACTCAATCTGGTTAGCTTTTCCTTAATATCTCCGATAAGCCTGTGGCTACTGTAGATAGGGTCTGTAATAAAAAAAAATATTGTAACATCGTATTCCTAGATGGTTTATATGCATTAAAAGTTAAATGGTAAAAAAGGTAGGAAAATCTCTGAAGCAGGTGATAACACCGAACTCCATACTTACAAAAACGAGTATTTCCAATACATGAGTACTGGAAATGAGTATTTCAAGTATATACACATGGTATTTCTAGTACATTTTCTCAATCTGTATTGTTGATGCAGGATATGCCTACATTAACAATGTTGAGTGGAGAGGAAATTCATAAAATAAATAAAAATACAATATTGCTCTAGAGTAAATGGGTTATGGTTTTAACAAACCCTATTACGATAAATGACATTGCTGCATAATGCTATTCATAAGCAAGCAGTAGACCTACTACCGCATTAGTGCTGTAATAGTACTAACCCCATCAGCATTAGATGGATCCCACTGAGCTAAATGAAACAGTTTGGCAGTAATTAGAATAAAACAGAAAAGCTGCTATTGTACTGAATGGGTTAAGGAGTTTAATAAGAGGTGGCTGTCCATATGCTGAATAAAATCGTTTAGCGGGAGCTAGAATAAAACAAAAAATCATCTTAATGACAGGCTTAGCACTATCATGTTGAATTTGCTGTAGCTATATGTATACAATGGTGATGCTCAAAGCATACCACTATTCCTTCCGAATCACTTTAAGTCGAAACACTCGAACTGCTGTTCAAGCCTCAGATATCTGCAATAAAGTGAATCTTCCATCTCCACCGCTCAT
>NC_051390.1:13912316-13914816 GCF_015228065.2 Penaeus monodon
CAGCGTGAAAAGCGAGTTCAGGGAGCACGTGTGTAAACACTAATGTTATGACCCTGTTAAAAAGGGAATCGTTTGGTTTCCTTATGTAATTTGCTGCCGCTGACGTAAGCAAACCTATTACCCCCATAATATGATAAGTAACAAAGGGTTGTCTGTGTGATAGAGAATGGATTTAGAGTAGATTTATTATCATATTTATTGTCATATTTCATCTTCGTTCCCTTCATACGGTGTAGTATTTAGTGATATGGGAGATCAGAACAATAACAACAGATAAGTAACATTAACAGCAAAGATAAATGATGACAGAAACTATCACAAGAGCACAGGCATGGGTATATAACAATAACTGCCAGTTCTATTAACAATTGGCAAAGTAATTCATGATTATGGTTATTTAATCCACATTTAATGATCACAACAACACTCAAGACAATAGTTACTCTTATGCTATTAATAAGGATCGTTGCAATAGTCCACAACGGTAACTAAACATTCTAATGACAGTAATAACAAGGATAGTAGTAACTATAATATGATAAAAATGACACATAAACACACATGCGAACTCATACAAATACATCCATACAGTACGTATAGACACACATACATATATCATAAACATTCATTCACACACATTTCTATCGGTCTATCTATATATCTTTATGTACATATAGATATATATGTATATACATATACATATCTATTTATCTCTCTCTTTATATGTGTCCATATATTCATTTATATGTACATATTTAGATATATCAGATTATATATATATATATATATATATATATATATATATATATATATATATATATATATATATATATACATACACACATATATGAAAGATGGAATAATGCAATGCCGCATTGATATCGATAAATAACAACCCTCCCTGACCAGGACTCGAACCTAGGTTACTCCGGGTATGAAACCGGAGGCCAGTGCTAAACCAACCATGATCCACTAAAAGGAGTGTGCAACTAGGATCTTACTAGCACCATAGACATTACCTATCTACTCATAATTGAGTAAAGATAGCAAAGTTTTACGCTCACTCCCCGTGGGCACTCGGTGGAAATTGATTTAGCAATTCAAATCCTATGCCAGAATGTACTGAGGTATATATATATGAAAGATGGAATAATGCAATGCCGCATTGATATCGATAAATAACAATCCTCCCTGACCAGGACTCGTACCTAGGTCACTCCGGGTATGAAGCCGGAGGCCAGTGCTAAACCAACCATGCCACACGACCCACTAAAAGGAGTGTGCAACTAGGATCTTACTAGCTCCATAGACATTACCTATGTACTCATACTTGAGTAATGACACACATATATATATGTGTGTGTGTATACATTTATTCATTTATATTTACATAGTTGTTATACATGTACACATACACACACACACACACACACGCACACACACACACACGCACACACACACACACACACACACACACACACACACACACACACACACACACACACACACACACACACACACACACACACAAACACACACACACACACACACACACACACACACACACACACACACACACACACACACATATACGACTGCCGCGATGGCCCGTAGTTAGATCACTAGACTCCTCATGGTCCCGAGTTCAATTCCTCGCCGTAGCAGACGTAAAAATGCCTGCGCTCCGACTAATGGCTCGAGCCCGACCTAACGCCGAGAAAACGACATACCGCCCTAAAACGACAAAACAGGTGTCGAAGGGGAAGTCGACGCCCACAGGTTAGGCACTGAACCGCGGTTGATTAGAGAGGTCATCCAATCAAGCAAGGGTGGTACTGCCAAAGAGTGAATTGAGACAGGCCCATGTCCTGCAGTGGAATAAATGGCTATTGAAAAAAAAAAAAAAAAAAAAGTGTGTGTGTACGTGTATGTGTATACACATATCTATTTATATATACATTTGTTATGCATTTGTTATATATATATGTATATATATATATATATATATATATATATATATATATATATATATATATATATATATATATATATAAATGGTTAGAACGTCGGACTCAAGACTGTCACGACGGCAATCTGAGTTCGAGGGTTCGAGTCACCGGCCGGCGCGTTGTTTCCCTTGGGCAAGGAACTTCACCTCGATTGCCTGCCTAGCCACTGGGTGGCCAAGCCAGCCCAAGTCAGTGCCGGGTAAATAGAGATGGTGACTCAAAAAAAAAAAAAAAAAAAAAAAAAAAAAAAAAAAAAGAAAGAAAGAAAGAAAAAAAAACACCGGGCGGAAGGCAATGGCAAACCACCGCTCTAAATTGCCAAGAAAAATCATGGAAGCCCATGATCGCCAAAGGCCGCGGTGGCCGAATGGTTAGAGCATTGGACTCAAGATTGTCACGAAGGCAATCTGAGTTCGAGGGTTCGAGTCACCGGCCAGCGCGTTGTTCCCTTGGGCAAGGAACTTCACCTCGATTGCCTACCTAGCCACTGG
>NC_051390.1:13939816-13946428 GCF_015228065.2 Penaeus monodon
GATTTTCTGTATTTTGCCATGTTGTATTCATTGACAAGTGCTTGTATCTGTGAGGCATATTTTACACAAATTAAATTTTGCTTGATTCTGTGCATATATCTTGCTGAATATACAAAGAATTCTCCAAATTCCTGTTATTTGTATGGAACTGTGAGTCATTAAATCTCTAAGATGTCTAGCATTTGACCGTTCCTTTAATTGAGTCACTGGAGGCTATACTGTGAGCAATATATCCTCTAATGAAGTTAAATACATTTTCTTTTAATCATTTACATTATATGGTTGGTAAAACTCTGCTGCTTCTATAAGCCTTACTATTTCATTATTCAAATCAAGCACTGACACGGAAGTCGAACACGGTCATCTGTAGAAAGTCTTTGCTAGCCACAAAAAAGCCTTGAGTATCCATGCAGTTGGTACATTTTCATACAAGGAAAGATGCGGATCGGAATGCAAAGCAAAACTGCTGAGCATTTGGATGAATCTTTATTGCCTCCTCCATTCCTTCGGACAACGAAGCCTACTTGTTAACCCTTTCGTGAATGTAAAATCTGTTCTCTTTCAGATCTTTCCAAACCTAAGCAGAGGATTTATGGTTCTTTTTTCCATTTTATGGACACCCAATTTTTAAAAAATTTGTTCAGTATAAACCCTTTTCCAAATGTTGGTGTTCTCTTATATAATGCTATTAAAATGTCGATCAACTGGTCCATTCTCAACACAAGTTCAGCAGTGTCAGCTGCATCATTGTCTATTTTCTCTATGCAGGTCAAGACATCTAACGCTGTAACAGATCGACTTCATGTTTGGGCAACTATGTGTTTTCACATCTTTGAGTTTTCTCGAGTATTTTTCTTTTTTATTGTTCATAATAGACTTTACAACTCACAGGACGCAGAACATCATGCAAACACCATATTTTTTTCACCATGCTAAAGTCATTACACCTAAAGAATTATGATTTCTTTTCACTCAACACTGCTCACACTAATAATTTCACGTGAACCCCAACGATGTCCCTTATCTGGTCTTAAAATGATTTCTTTTTTGTGGCCACGCCTGTCATCACACACATTTCACTGTTTTGCACATGTTTCACCACAATGTTTATTTGACAGTAGTACCTCTTAATGTACAAACTGAAGGAAGGAAACACATAAATCTAGACAGTCTATATATCCTTTGGGAGACTGCGAAGAGCTGCTTTGCCAATTCAGTCCACCTCCGTCCTTTCCGAAACGTGTTTGCTTCAAAGAGATGGAAAAAAAACAGCAGCAGCAGCAGCTTCATGTGCAGATGGGGGACTCTGAGTTGTGTGTGTTAATTGATTTTATATTAATTGATTACGTTTGGAGACATTTTACTTTTTATCTATATATGAAATGCAGAACTGTGTTTGCCATAATGTAAATAACATTTGCTAATGTCTTATTATGCAAAATTCAAACAGTAAATCTAAACAAAATTTCTCATTGTAGTCATATAATGTCATGCTCATTTAGATATGTCTGCAAATATTACTTATACTGTATTTCTCATCAATGTAAATCATATATATATATATATATATATATATATATATATAATTATATATATATATATATATATATATATATATAATATAATATGTGTGTGTGTGTGTGTGTGTGTGTGTGTGGTGTGTGTGTGTGTGTGTGTGGTGTGTGGTGTGTGTGTGTGTGTGCGTTTGCTTGTGTACAAGTGCGAGTGCGCGTGCGTTAGGGTATTTCAATAATTTTGAGTTTGGAATGTTTTGCGTTTTCAACTCGAAGCTGACTCAGGAGTACTGAGGACTTTTTCTGCTTAGTGTGTTGCTTCTTAAAATTGTCTATATCTGAATGTATTTCTTCAAGCCTTCTATAGATTTTACTGACCTTTAGCTTTTTCCTTAAATATGATATGATTTCTGCTAATCTGAATGACCTGGTAGCCTTTGAAGCTATATCGTGTTACGCTCTTTGCAAATAGCATTACTTGCAGCCTGCTTGGCTTCTGTAGGTTTCACCATGATTCCGATTGACTTCTGTGATCTGACACTTGAGGTTCCCCATGTTAACCCTATTCATTGGTTGTTCCATAATACTTCTCGTTTGATATGTACTATAAGAGGTGTAATAGTGATATCATGATGGCAAACTAGAACTTCAAGGTTGTGACACAGTGACATGAGAGATTTTGGACACCATGATTCACTACCACAGAGGTCACTTACGAAATGTGACCTCTTCTGATTATTTAATTTTCTCAAAGAAAGTGAAATTGTGACTAGTAACAATACTGCGGTAAGAAATTATCATACGGCGATTAATTTTGTACTGAAATAGAAGAGGTGTATAAGAAGTTTATACTTATGGTTGTGACTAAGATAAATGTTGCCACGAAAGGGCTGAAAATGAAAGATGACGCAACCACGAGAAATGCGGAAAGAGGACATTACATAGCACAAGTGCAAGCTGAAGGTGCCTCCTGGAATTCAATGACGTTTTTGAGGAAGTTGACACTAGCCACATTTTAAGAAAATGGCCCAATAGTGGCACTCGATTGATGACACAACCTCCATTGAACACCAGATCTAGTTGGTGTCATATGATTCGGGTGTTTTCTGTTAATTTTTCACGTGTTTGGCGACAGCTACTGTCTTTGATAAGTTATGAGGAAATATTTGATAGGGAATATCAACAAAAGCAAAGGCTGCCTTTCGGGAATGTGCTCTCAAATGTCTAAGGTAACTCAGCCATGCACACACACACACACACACACACACACACACACACACACACACACACACACACACACACACACACACACACACACACACACACACAGTAATGTATATATATATATATGTGCATATATATATATATATATATATATATATATATATATATATATATATATATATATATATATATACTTTTTTTTTTAACGGTAGGTTCATGTTTGAGCCGCCGTGGTCACAGCATGATACTTAATTGTAGTTTTCATGTTGTGATGCTCTTGGAGTGATTACGTGGTAGGGTCCCCAGTTCCTTTTCACGGAGAGTGCCGGTGTTACCTTTTAGGTAATCATTCTCTCTATTTTATCCGGGCTTGGGACCAACACTGACTTGGAGTAATGGAGTAATGCAAGGCCACATTGATATTGCCTATTTAGCCACCCAGTGGCTAAATAGGCAATCGAGGTAAAGTTCCCTGCCCAAGGAATTTCATATACCTAGGTTCGATTTACCTAAAAGTATTTAAATCAGTGCGCGTGCTCACATACGCGCGCGGGCGATGCGTGTGTGCATGGATGCACCCATGCACTTGCATTGATTTTATATATATATAGGCATATATATATATATATATATATATATATATATATATATATATATATATATATATGTGTGTGTGTGTGTGTGTGTGTGTGTGTGTGTGTGTGTGTGTAGACATAAATGACTTTGTTGTCTGGGAACATTTCTGTACCCATTTGCTCATGTCAGAAAGATACGTCTCCAGTAAGAAAAGATGATTTTGTTACAGTGCCATCCTATCTATCCTGTGCAAAGTGGGAATCTTCAAGAAGAGCCAGACGAACCTCCTTCCAAAACCCTACCTGGTTGGTTAAGCAGACTGAATAATTTGGTAAAGAGCCGATGAGTGCAAAAGTTAATTCACAATGATATCGTGTATGGTTGACTCAACCCAGCAGTTGGGAGCAGGCCAAGGCATCTTTCACAATCCAGTTTGTTTTTTCATCCATCCCATTGCTTTGGGGATAAGCAACAATGAACTGAGTCTTGACTTGCGCTGTCTGGCAAACACCAGCCCAATCTTCATTTACGAAATTCACCTAACATAAGCAGTCCAGAAGCAAGCAGGGGCTTTTGTTTGTTTTATTGCAGCCAAAACTTCTACTGCCGTCGAGCCCCAGGAGTCGTCCAGGCCTCTTGTTCCTGAACCACTCTAATGGAAGCTGCCTTGCCGCGATGAGGGGCTTGAGGTCCCAATGATCTGGTGAGCCGGACCAGAAGGCTATCCATACTGGAGGGGTCACCAGTGAGGGATAAGACAAAATGGCTTCCTGGTGCACCAAGGCCTATGAAAGGGGATGGTACACCCACCCGATTCATTCCATCTTGGACCAGGGAGAGCTCTCCCACGTGTGTTTGCCCTGCGTGGTGTCCCGTATTACCAGGAGACAGGAGTCCTGGAGGTTGAGTGATGCTGCAAGCTGCGCCCTGCAGCTAGCAACACACCTCTTTGGTCCTCTATTCTGATTAGATGGGTGGCTTGATCAAGTCAATCAGCTGGTCAAATATGGCTAGGGTCAAGCAGGCACTGTTCATCAGTAGCGCACAAATCCCGCGACTGCCATCAGTACTGCAATAGTGGCTGCGTATTTTTTCCTCATTAAAACCCCTGTGGCTGTTGGGAGATTTTGATCCCCAACTATAGCTTCCCCTCTTTGGGACTCCATGGGGGGTGGGTGAGTGAGGAAATGAAGAATTCTAATTTGTATGATTACTACAAATTTACAAAGATCTAGCTCTCTCCCTGATGACCTATGCAATTCCCTGGTCATTCCCTCTGGAACATCACATGTCACTCTGGAACCTTTCCAGCTTCCAAAGGGCAAAAATGGGAATCACAGTGATTCCAGGAATCCCTAACCAGGTAAGAAGGAGAAAAGTCCTCCTCAATCCATTAAGGAAATCTTACCAGGTAAATATGAAAGTATTTCATATAGTAAGTACCCAGTAGTGAAGACCATTGATGGTGTATCAATCATGTTCTTGATATTTTTGAAGTACATCGGAAAATAGTTGAATTATGTCAACAAGATCCTCATCATCCCACAGCGAGATGGTAGCCTGAAGTTGAAGTTTAGTCACCAGCAAAGTGACCCCTCTGCGTGCGAAAAGCGACATTCCTGGGGCTCAAGTTCATGTTCTCACAAAACCCTCAATCAGTGTAAGGGGAATTGTCTTTTCCCGAGACCTGATGAGTATTCTGAGGAGAAAACTGTTAGAGGAACTAGGGGAATTTTAATGTAGTGGCAGTAAAACGTTTAAGAAAGTTGGCATGGTACCACCTCAGGTAAAGCCATATGTGCCCAACCCCATGCGGTGCTTCCACTGCCAGGTCATGGGCAGGGAGCCAACTCTTGCCGTTTTAAAGAAAATGGAACCAAAAGTATATGTAAAACGTGGTACAAAAGGTCATCAAGGAGATGACAACTGTCCAGGTCCAATATGCTGTTACCACTGCAAAGAAGCTCATGAAGCTTCTTCAAAGCAATGTAAAAGGTACAAATTTGAAAAGGAAGTATTGGCAATAAGGAGCAAAGAGAAAGTTAGTTTTCCAGAAGCAAAGTGACGTGCCCGTGTGCTGTTTGCATAGCCAGGTAGGGTTTCTTTGCTTCGGTTCTAGCCCATCCTCCTTCCTACCAACCCTTGCCCTCCATTGCTTCTTACACCACACATTCTGCCACTTCCTTTAAACCTCAGTCTCAAATTGCTGACACTGCCTCTGGTGAGTTGTTCCACCAGAAACGGAGTAGGAGTGAGGGGTCTATTGAGGCGACTCCTCCCAAAGTAAGGTCTTTGGATCTATCAGTTAAGGCTTCAGAGGCCTCAACGGTGACAGCTCCAGCTGCCACCATATCCACAGGGGCCTCTGCTGCTAGGCAGAATGCCCCTGAAGCAAAGGCTCAGGTCCGTTCTTTGCCCAGGTAAAGAAATCCTGAGCCTGTCCAAAGGAAGCCTGTGAAAACTAGTTCCACAGGTAAACGACCCTTAAAAAGGTACTCCCAGGATCATGGAAAGGGACAGCCTAAAGGTGTGGGGCAAACCTTGACCACAGGTGCTGCCAAACACCTTATGAAGAAATAATATAAAGAACTGGATACCCTAATCCAATGGAACTGTCAGGGAATTCATGCAAAATGGGAATAACTGCAACATCTGATAGCTTCATGTAACCCAGTTTGTGTATGTCTACTCAGGGGAATCATCCCATTTCCCTGAGAGGATTCCAAGTTCAAGCCCATTATGGGACCTTTGACAATGGACCTCATGGAGGAGTAGCAGTAATGGTATGTCAGGATATTCCCTTCCAGGCCATCTACCTGCAGACAACACTGCAGGTGAAAGCTGTGAGAATAGACACATCCTTACACTGTTGCATCCATCTACCTTCCTCCACATAATCTCAACATAAATGAATTGGAAAATCTACTTGGGCAGTTGCCACATCCATTTCTACTCTTGGGAGATTTCAATGGTTAGCATCATCTCTGGGGAAACACTTTGTGCAACCCTCGAGGAAGGGCCTTGGAGTCCTTGCTCCTAAGAGTAGATGCAGTTTTACTGAACAGTGACACTCTCACACATTTCCAAATTCAAACTGGGACATTCTCCAATATAGACCTATCAATAGGCTCACCTGGCAAAGATGCTTCCACACCAGGAAATTACAGACCAATTTCCCTCACCAGCTGCATCTGCAAGCTGATGGAGAAAATGGTAAACTTCAGGTAGACATGGCTGCTAGAAAAAGAAAACGTGTTGACCCCATATCAATATGGCTTTAGAAAATTAAGATCGACCA
>NC_051390.1:13946528-13952220 GCF_015228065.2 Penaeus monodon
GGGTCAGGGGGAAATGAGCGAGCGATCAGAAGGCCAAGCAGTTGCCGCTCAGCCTGTGATGCTCGTTTTCCTCTCCCGCACACCGACCTGAAACCAGCATCAGGATTCTCACGTAAAGGAAGGAACAATGGAGGCATTAACAAGACTAAGAATCGGCACCAAGACTGACTCAGGGGCCGATGGGCAAAAAAGTCAAGCACTTTGTGAGGGATGCCAAGATCCTTAACGATCGCACATGTAGTGGAAAGATGTGCAACATTCTCAGACCAAAAGACGTATGTACTTGTCTCCCCATATACACTGAAGAATGTATTGGGGAGGATTGTGACATAGAGGGTTATTAGTTTTTCCTTAGGGATACAATATTTTTAAAAAAATTTTAATTATGCATAATGTTTATGCAATAATTTTTATACACTTAGAGTATAATATTTATGCTTTGATTTTAATTTGTTTATTGTTTTTAAAGATATCTATTGATAGATTTTTAAAGTTATAAACATTTTAATATTTCTATTTCACAGGGTATTCGCCGCAAATTTGACCTTAGCTGTTGACGCGGCAGTAATTTAAATAATAAATCAATCTTGTCGCCTGAGGGCTCCCTCAGTTAGCGGGCCCTTTGAAAACTACCTTGTGGTGCCAAAGATACGATCTTTGGCACTTGTAGCACCAAAGTGGCTCAGGTACATATGTTCTTTGGCTGTTGGAGCCCCAGTTATCAGATCAAGGGTAGTGGTTGGGGCTCCTTTCAAGGTCACCAGGACTTGCCTGGTTGGGGCTCTTCCCTTTCGACATTCGGGAAGTGTCCATGACCTGTGGGTGTGATGTGATCACATCCACATCATATGATAGTAAGAAGCCAAGTAACACCATCTTGACTCTCATATCGTCGGGATTGAGTGGCGAGAGGCACACTTTCCTCCCATCATTAAGTTCCTTGATTTACTGCTGGAAATTCAAGGTAGCTTGGTCTTTGGGCATGATAATCATACCCTGGTTTCTAGCAACCCGGATTGACAACCAATTTTTTCGCTGCATCTCCAATGCTCTTACCAGTTGGTAGGAATTGTCAAAGCCTTCAGGTTTAGAGGGAACGTTAAACTGTGGGAATTGCCCAAGGGGTCCAGACTCACCCTTAGAGTCTGTCTCCGGCCTGGGTCGTTTCGGGCCGCCCTTTCGGGCCGCCCTTTCGGCTTAAATTGTGGGTGGCGGTCGTGGGAGCAGGAGCGTTTTGGCGTTCATTTGTGCTCCCATCTCGATCAGGAAGGAGTCTGAGGGTTACTCGAGCTCCCCCTGATTTGCCTGCTGGCCTAAGAGGCCAGTCCCGAGAGTCCATCTGCTGGACAATCTTGTGGCCCGGGTCGTGTTTTGGCTGATGTCGTGTCCATCTTAGCGCAGGTCCACAGGGTCAACCTAGGCTTTGCATTTTGCTGCCACTAGAAGCCAATATGGCTTCAGAGGGGCCTGCCATAGTCTGGGCTTGCATGGTTCAATCATCATTTGAATCTCTTTGTTGTGGGGGGTTTGAAATGTATGTTAAAACTATGTTATAGCCACGGGGGTGGTGAGAGGATATACCAGCCAATGGCCCTTGTACTGCCACTCACGAGACCAGTGTGAGTGCCAAGAGTGACATTGACTGCTTGACCTTAGCGTCCCGAAGGAGATCACCGTTTATCTGACCGGACCGAGATCAGATCACCCGTCTTGGTTGGAATAAGGGACCAAAAAGGTGTGTTGATAGCCGCAAGGCGTACTCATGCATGGCATTGCTCAACCTCCAGGACTCCTGTCTCCACAGCACACAGGGATACCATGAGGCAAACACATGGGTAGATGTGAACCCCTGGAGACCTTGCCAAGATCAGATGGTCTGGAAAACGGCACCATGAGGAACTACGTGCAGGAAGGTGAACTGCTGGGCCTTGAAGGCATGGCTTTCTTACTCTACATTCAGGAGCGGGAGAGGATCAGACGCGAGCAGCTTTACTACTGGAAATGGGAGGAACAGAGGCAACTGTGGGAAGAGGAGGAAAGACGCCGGAAAGCAGAGCAAGCGCTGTGGAGGAACGTGGGTGTGGGTTGTGATAATGAAGTGAGTTGTGAATTGTGAGTGCCATATTGTGATGCCGCCATATACGGGATATGATGACAATATTATCGTACCTATATTGTGATAATTATATGATTAATTACATATAAATATAGAAGATTATGTTTGTTTATTATTGCTGTGTAGCATATCGCCTATGTAAAAGAGTGAGATTCTCTGTACAATTTGTAGAGTACAATTTTTATTTTTCTCTGTAGTCACACGTCGGGCGTAGCACTCTCGGGCAGAAGCTGAGGCGTGGGGCACATGACTATGAAGAACTTCCCTTTTATTTTTATCAGAGCTGATTTTCCAATTAACCTATTTTAGTTTTAATTGGTGTATTCTTCTCCCTCAAGCATCGTAAGAAAACCAAACAAAAATATAAGGGACACGACACAGTGAGTATACAAACAGGGCGCAGTGTCCAGTTTTTCATTCTGACGCAGCCTGGTGCCCCATTCCCCTCATGGCCTGTCGCCTGCCCGGGGCCTCCTCCACCCTCGTGGCCGCTCAGTAAACAACCGCTCGGGAGTGATTTTCATTAGTGCAGTGAATTGTGGAATATAGTGAAGTGTAGGTTGTGCTCTGGCTATAGTGTTTAGTGCAGTGCTATATTTAGCAGCATAAGGGAGCCGAATCGAAGTATATTTAAGATCGTAGGAGCGGACATTTCTGCGCTCTCTGCGAGCTTCGTGAGCGACGATTCTCTCGCGTCCGGGGCTCTCCTACCCGCACGTGCCCGGCGTGACGTCACGGCCTCCCAAACCACACACACTCACTCCCCACACTGCATGGACGGAATTTCCCCGGGATTTTCGCCGAATTTGCTGTATTATCTTGACCCCTTACCACGGTACCATGGGTAAAGGAAAGAAACCGCAAGGCCAGTAAGAGCGACCTGGAAAAACCAGACTCTAGCCTTAAAGAGTCTGAAGGAGCCAGTGCCAGCAACCACACCTCCCACAGATATTACTACATTGCTCCAGTGGATAATCAGGGGGATGAAAAGAGGGAAGAAGCACGTCGGAAAAGGGAGGAGGAAGATCGTTACAGGCGAAAAGAGGCCCGTCGGAAGGAAGAAGAAGCCCGTCGAAGGATGGGGAAGCTCCCGTTTTCAGGAGCTGATACTTCGCCTCACTCCCCGCAGCCCGTTAGTTAAAACTGCGAGTTCGCAAGTGAGCAATTCGCTGCGTCCAACGCTTCTCACACTCCCCCGACCCCGAAGGAAACAATACAACCTTCGAAAGTATTCCCAGCAGATCCCAGCCCTCAACATTTCTGGGGAAATGAAGCCGAATGGTCCGATTATGCTGTCATGGTGGATCTCCTCAGTCTGCCATCATCAAAGCAGCATATACGCTACGCATGTGCCTTACACCTGAGATGCGGCGGGTGCTGGAGCACAAGTTAAATGTGCCCGCAGATCCAACATGCTCAGTAGATGATGTACTGACAAAGCTCGAGGAGCATATAAAAAATGCCAGTAACGAGGCGCTGCGAAGGAAGGCCTTCTCCGAGTGCAAGCAAGCGAGTGCTTCGATGACTTTTTGGATAGGGCTGAAAATTTTTGTCACAGGAAATAGACCTTTGCAAGGCTCAGGACCATACATGCTGTGAGCAGTGGATGAAACACGGCATATAATGGGTATACTGATGAGGAACTTTCCCAGAAGCTCATTCAGATGGACTGTTCAGCGACATTGCAAGATGTTTTTTGGGGAAATGCAGGTGTCATGAATCATCAAAGACTGGATCATCTGCTTTGAGGGACACAGTTTCATCACGCACTGTTTTTCCATATAAAAGAGAGAAAAAGGCTGCCCTGAAGCAGAAGTCTAAGATGAAAACCAAGCTCCACCCTTTTTCCCGGGAAAGTCTGCAAACTGCTTTGGTCGTCAACATGAAAAAGGTCTATGCAGAGCCACTACTTTCCACATGTCTGCTTGTGGCAAAGGGAAAGGCATTGGATTTTTACTGCAAAGTGTCCTGCCAGGAATGCCAGATGTAAGGTCTGCAATCGGCAGGGACACTTTGATAAAAGCTGCCCAAAGAAACGGAAGGCTAAGAAGACAAAAGAAGAGGACACAAAACCCAAAATTGAAAGTAGTAAGTTTTGTATCCCCTTCAGTGTCACATGCCCGGAGTATCACCTCTACTGCACGACCTAAACCTTGCCTTCCCCTAAAGCTGCGTATTTATTCGGACATAATTATTTATCAGGTAGTCTTGCCATCAAACCCTGACACAGGTGCAGACACAATGTCATTGGACTCAAGCATCTTAGTATTCTTGGACTTTCAAAAGAAGACTTGGCACCACCGGCAGAGACAGTGTACTACAATGCAGATGGGTCACAGATGCCACCAGTGGCTGGATCATTTTGTGGAACCATCACCTATGGCGGGGCCGTTCGACTACATGTTGGATTGATGTCCAGCCTTCGCTTACCCACCCCGCTGCTCTCTTGGAAGGGGTGGGAAGGATTTGGGGATTGTTCCGGACTATTTCCCCAGGCAAAATGTCGAATGTGCACATGGGCCCAAATTTAGTCCATGGCCGGATAGTACGCCAGTATTGAAACCCTCTCAGTTGCTGCCTTTACCGCTGGACCAGTTGAAGTTACCTGAAGAAGCAAGGAAGTATTTCCTGCATCAGTATGCAGACGTCTCGGTGAAAGAGGACGACTTGCAGTCAGGGCCACTCAAGACAGATGATGGGCCCCCCCATGAGAATTCATTCTGCGGGATAATGCTACGTCCTTCGCGATCCACACCCCAAGAATGATTCCTTTGGCTTTTCAGGAACCAACGAAAAAGGAGCTTGAGTCATTAGTGACCCAAGGCATCTTGAAGCCAGTAGAGGATGACCCCCCTAACGGAAGCCGCCTTGCCGCGGTGGGGGGGCTTGAGGTCCCAATGATCTGGTGAGCCGGACCAGAGGGCTACCCATACTGGAGGGGTCACCAGTGAGGGATGAGAAAAAAATGGCTTCTGGTGCACCAAGGGCCCATGAGAGGGAGGTGTACCCACCCCTGGTTCATTCCATCTTGGACTAGGGAGAACTCTCCCATGTGTGTTTGCCGTGCGTGGCATCCCGTATTACCAGGAGACAGGAGTCCTGGAGGTTGAGCGATGCTGCACGCTGCGCCCTGCAGCTAGCAACACACCTCTTTGGTCCTTTATTCTGGTTAGACGGGTGGCTTGATCAAGGCCCGGTCAAGTCAATCGGCTGGTCAAATATGGGTAGGGTCAAGCAGGCATATTCAGTCGGTAGCGCATAGGTCCCCGCGACTGCCATCAGTACTGTGATAGTGGCTGCGTATATTTCCCATTACCCCTGTGGCTGTTTGGGGGATTTTGAACCCAACTATAGCTTTCCCTCCGTTTGGGCTCCATGGTGGGTGGGGGGTGAGGGAAAAGAAGAATTCAAAATTTTTATGAGTACTACAAATTTACAAAGATCTAGCTCTCTCCCTGAGACCTGCCCAAACCCTCGACCATTTCTCTGGAAAACACTTGCACTCTGAAAGAAAGGGAAGAGGGAAGAATTTCCGGTCCCAACGGAAGAAGGGAAATCCCTAAACTAAAAGATCCT
>NC_051390.1:13952320-13966060 GCF_015228065.2 Penaeus monodon
AAATAATAACAGTAAAGAAAATAATGATAATAATAATGTGGACATAATGGGATGATGAAATTAAGACTATAATAAGATTTTATTCTAATAAATGATGTGTGAATTCTCCTGGCTTCGGGCGGGTCCCCGGCGGCCCCTTTTCCCCTGACTTTACGAACTGTATAGGAATAATAAGATGAGGGGCTTAGCTGTTTCTTGTGTTTGTCTGTCTTTTTTTTTTTTTTTAATAAGAAAGATACCCTATGACTTACCTTTACTGGTCCGTGTTTCCATCTACACAAAACTATTTCTATTGCCGTAACATATTAACTACTTACCTATATTTTAAAATTTTCCTGTTTTTTTCTTGCGACAATTTTCACCATTTTGTTTCTCACTGTTTTTTCTCTTGTTTTTCCCCCGTTTTCCCTCACGGCCCTTTTTTCACTTTTTCATACTTTCCCGGGCCTTTTTTCTTTTTTGGCCCTTTTTTATAGTTTTATAGTTTTTTTTTATTTTAGATTTTTAAAATTTACTCCTATCACCATACACTATTTATAAAAATCAAATGAACTGATCATGGGAAAACCATCCCAAGCGCGGGAAGCCGCAGTATAAAAGATAAAGTCGGGTCGGCAGAGAGAGGGTTTTTATTTTGGGTGACAGCCCGTGAGATTTTTAGCGGCTGATGGTGCTTCTCGTGTGGGGCGATTCCCTTGTGTTCCAAAAAAGTGTATGGGTGTTTCTTGGTATTGGTTATGTTCGAAAGATTTGTGCGAAATAAATGATAATACGGATGCTCTTTCTTTTTATACTTTCATATCTTCCCTTTTTTCATCCATGATGTTATATTTTTTTTTTGTTCTTTTTATTTGATACGGGCACTTTAAAATCACCCGAGAGTCATCCTCAAAACACGCCAAACCCACAGGACATTACTTGTAGTTTTGGGGAAAAAAGCTACCAAACCAACATCTCTCTTACGGGGATTAATAACCATTACAATGATGATAAAAAGGTTTAAAGATAATAAAAATGCTCATAATATAGCAATAAAAACGATAAACAATAATAATGATAATAGAACAATAAAATTATAATAAAAATTTGCAATAATGATAATAATATAAATAATGTAATAAAAGATAATGAAAATAATAATAAAAAAATGATAAAAATGTAAAAGAAATGATAAAATAATATTATTATTAATAATAATGATTTAATGTAATAATAATAATAATAATAATGATAATAATGATAAAAATGATAAAAAGCGATAGATAATGATAAGATAATAAAAATTTTATGATAATAAGAACAATTTTGATTACTCCCTCCGCTTTTTCTTTTAACCGCATTATTTTTGCATCCAAGACGAAATGCAAAGAAAGATATTTTTCATATGTTTTTCTAAAAGCCGCGGGGAAGCTAATTGATAAGTTTTTTTTGTAAAAGGGAAAAATGGGACGGGAAAAAAGTAGTCGTGGGAAGGGGAAGATGTTAGATGATATATACATACTCTGTCTATTTTTCATTTATTAATCATCGATTTTTTATATTATTATCTTTTTGCATTTTTTTTGTTCTTTTCTTTCCCCTTTGGGGGTTTTTGTTCTTCTTTCTCTTTTCTTTAAATATTAATTTTAGTACTTAGATAAGTAGGGGGTGGGAAAAGTTATTTCTGTTTTCTCGTATTTCTTAAGCTTAAGATTTCTTTTAGACTTTAACAGTTGGGGGGAGTCCAAAACCGTCGTGGTCCTGTTCATGAATTTTTGAGGGGGAACCAGAAAGGGCCCTGGTCTCGACCCCGTTGGGCCAAATTCTTTGCAAGGCTCTGGTTAAGTGCAAGAACCAGCTGTCGGTGTTGCCGATTTTTTTCGAGGGTTTTTTGGAGGATGAAAAGTTGGGTCAACCCCAAATTCCTTTTTTTTTCCTTATTTAGTTTTAATAATAAATAATTTTTAAAATTTTTTAAAATTTAATTTTCCTTTTCCCAAACAAAAAATTTCAAAAAATTAAAAATTTTTTTCCTTAATTTTCTCTGTGAATAAAGCCGAACTCCCTGTTACTGATGGGGTGGTTTTATCGGAATTGGCATTTTTTCAAACCCAATTATTCTTTCAATCCCTCCGCCCCAATTATCCTATGCGGGAAACGTTTTTTCCCTCTTATATTTGATAATAAACTGGTAAGTATGGGAAGTGTCAGGAGACCCAACGGGCCAAAGACTGCACGCGTCAGGGTTTAAATTTTGACGAATCGACAGGCCCTGATGCTGTTGGAAAGCCCCTCGGGGTTGGCACCCAAACGTGTTTTAAAAAATTCTCGAATGTTTAGCCACCAGGTGCTGTTTCAGCCCCCCCACTTTATAATTCATTTACACAGGCCCCCTTATTTAGAAGAGTTAAAATGGCCTGAAAAAATGGAAAGGGGTTTGGGGCCCAAATATTCCAAAAAAAAAAATCTTTTGCTCAAATTCTGTGTTAAGACCCCAAAAAGGGAGAAAAAACGATTTGAATTGTCGCGTCTAAACGGATGTCCTGATAGACGGATAATTAGGGTTTTACATTTTTTACATTTCACCTGCAGGGCAAGGACCGTGTGTGCATTTGGGTTTTTTAAAATTAAGTGTATAAAATTTAATTTTTCTCTTTCCTGGTGTCTGCATGTCTGTTTTTCTCCTCCTCTCTCTCTCTCTTCTCTCTCCCCTCTTCCTCTCTCTCCTCTTCTTCTCTTTTCTCTCTCCCTCTTCCTTCTCTCCTGCCTGTGTATGTGTGTCTGTTTTGTGTGTGTTTTTTGTTTGTTTGTTGTCTGTCTATCTGTCTGTTTGACCGCCTCTTTCTTCTCTGCTCCTCTCTCCTCTCTCTCTCTCTCTCTCTCTTCTCTCTCTCCCCTCTCTTCTCTCCTCTCTTCTCTCTCTCCTCTTCTCTCTCTCCGCTATCTCTCCCTCTCTCTCTCTCTCTTCTCTCTCTCTCTCTCCTCCTCTCTTTGTGTGGTTTGTTTATTTGTAATTTGTTTGTCGTTTTTTTGTCTGTCTTCTTTTTCACGCTCCCCTGCCCTTTTCTCTCTTCAGATTTATTTAGAAACAGATGGGCCCGTCTGTATCACGAAAGGCAACATACAGATACACATTACAACACAAACCCGTCCTCTCTTGTCTTCTGTCCCAAGTCATCAAGAGGCTAAGGAGATCTTTCTGCGAGGAGGGGGGAGCTAGATTTTGGGGGGGTTTCGTCAAATGCCCTTTCGAATTTGGCGGGACCTCATAGTAGCTGAAAGATGGCGACTTTAGGGGCTCTGGAAAAGGGGAGGGGGTGAGGGGTTTAAGGGATGGGAGGGACGGGGGAGGCTGGAGGGTTGTGAAGAAAAGAAGAAAGAAGAAGAAGAAGAAAAAGAAGAAGAAGAAAAGAAAATGAAAGAAAAGGAAGAGAAGAAAAAAAGAAAAGAAGAAGAAGAAAAGAAGATGAAAAAAAAAATAAGAAGAAAAAAAAAAAAAAAAGAAGAAGAAAAAGAAAAAAAAAAGAAAAGAAAAGAAGAAGAAAGAAAAAGAAGAAGAAGAAGAAAGGGGGGACGAAGTGGGGAGGAGGGGAAGGGGGGGGGGGGGGACTTTCAGTGAGGAAAGAAGTTACTTTTTATTTTTTTGTTTTTTTTTTGTTTTTTTTTTTGTTACCATGTCAAATCGCCCATGTGGGAAATATTTCGTAGTTTTTGTGTTTACACTATGAGTTTTCTACCAATCGTTTTTTATAGTTCGCTTTTTGTTGAAAAATTTGTAAATCACCTCCTTTTTTTATTGTTTACAAATTCCGCGCACTTCCCCGCCTGAGTAAGACAGGGCATAAAAAATATGTAAATGATTGGAAAATATATATTTTTTTTACATTTTTCCCCGACAAAAATATACAACTGCAGTCCCAAAACAATAACCTCACAGCCAAAAAAAGAATAAAAAATAAAAAAACTAAAAAAAAATTTTAAAAAAATAAATAATAAAAAAAAAATATCTTCTAACTATATATTACGCCCTTACAGCATTCGCTGACTTCCGCCCCTCTCGCCGGGCCGTCCCCTCACTCGCGGCAGAGCTCTGCCCGCCCAGCCCAGGGCGCCGGCGGCCCGGGCGGCTGTCGCAGCCCCCGTTTTCGTTCAGAGACCTTTGGGGGGGGAATGCTTTTTCAAAATAATACACCCCAAATTTTTAAACATCCTTATTACGTAATGCTTTCGACGATTTTCATTTTTGCATCATCATCTTTGTTACATTGCTATTATCATCACTATTATTTCCATTGTTATTTTCAATATTGTCACCATCATTATCATTCTTCTTTTTATTGATTATTTTCTTATTTTTTTTCAAAAATTTTATAATTATTTATGTATTTTCGTTACTCTTTTAATATCATTATTATCATTATTATTTTTACCATTACATTGAAATTTTTCTTATCATTTTTATTAATTATCATCATAATACCATTTTCATTATTTTATTATTATTGTTTTTATTATTACTTTACTGTTTTTGTTGTTAAAATATTTTCCTTTCATTACTGCCCCTATTACTTTTATTTCCCCTTTTTATTGTCAGTGTCATTATTATTTATTTTCATTATCTTTTTACCCTTATTTTTTTTTTCCTTTTTACTGTTGTATTATTGTATTTTTTATACAATCAATTATTTTATAACATCACTGTCTACTACCCCTTGTCATTAAAAACACCGTTAATCTCTACTGTCATTTCAATATACTTAATTGCGATACTTTTCTAGAACCGCAGTAAGGGGACATGCAAAGAGTCATTTGTGGATTTGAATCATAATAGTTTCATTACAAAATTCAATATAGAACTCAGTTTTGGGTTTAACAGGAAAAGGTGGTGTAGCGTCAGCTGGTAGTTAAAACAGAAATATTTTTCAATAGAGGTAGTTTTCGTCAGACTTGCAATTACAAATCACATTGATAAGAATATCCCCCGTCGCCTCCCACGTCCCCCATCTTATCGTATTCCCCTTCCCGGCGTTTCGTTTTCATTTACTGTACTAAAAATTGTCCTTTTTGAATTATATATCATCCTTATCGCTATCATATTTGGCAAATTTAATTTACGTAGGCAAAAATCCCCCTTTTAATCGAGGGCCGTAACTTTTCTCCATTTGAAAAGAACATTTCACAACATGAAGCGCCTGGGGGGGGGGGGGGGGGGGGATCATCTACAGTTGGTTTCATCTCCGTCAAAAGCGTAAAATTCCCTCGTCGTCTCGGAAGGGGAGCCAACCTTCTCCCCCCCTTCCCCTCCCCTTCTTCCGTCTGTCCCCCCTTTTTCCCTTTCCCCCCTTTCCCCTTCCCCCGCCTCATCCTCCCCCCCTCTCCCGTGGCCCTCAGAGGAGCATCTAATCTGTGACATTTTCGTGTGACGGGCGTACAAACCCCGTGGCTTGAAAATACAGGTGAAAGGGGGAAAGAAAAATTAAAAAAGGGGGAAGAGAGAGGAAATGAGATGAAAAAAAGGGAAATAATTAGTGAAGAGGATGAAATAGAGGATATGGAGTGAGAGGCAAGAAAAAGGGGAGAGAAGAGAAAAATTTAGGTAGGAGTCAGATGAAGAAGGAGATAGAGAAAAGAGGGAAAAGACAGAAACAGAAGATAGAGAGAAGGGAAAAAACGCGAAAGGGAGAGGGGGACAAACCAAAGACGATAACAGATACAGATATAGAGTAGGCAGAGATAGGCGCATAAAAGGGAAAAATTACAGATGCAGAGAAAGACATAATTATAATAAAATTACTTTAATAATTACTTAATTTGTCACATGGTTTTTCTCGCGTGACCGGGGGGTTTTTTTTCAGTTTACCCCTAAATTGTAAGCGAGGACAGACCCAAACAGACATGGAAAATAGAAAGTGACAAAGACACTGGCACAAAGAAATCCACAGAATAGAGACAGACACACAGAAATAGAGGGGAAAGAGACAGATTTAAAGAGAGACACAGTGTAGAGCGACAACGACAGACAGACATAGAAATAGAGAGGGAGAGGGGAGGAAAACCAAAATTACAGAACACAGTGGGGGAGATGAAAAGGGGAAATAAAAAAGGAGAAAAAGAGGGCAGAGAGAGAGGTGCGGTGGTAGAGGGGTTTAATTTAAGAAAAAAAATTCGTGAAAGATTTAGGGGGTAGTGAGGGATGAGGAGCAAAAGCAACGCAGGCAAGTGGGGTTGAAGACCAACGAAATAAACATTAGACAGACTATTTTTACATTTTTCTGTTTTTTAAAAAGTGAAAATGCGTAAACAATATGTGAGATCCCTTTAAAAAAAGCACTCCATTTCCCATTTAAAAAACATTAGCTTAAAAAGTTTATCTATGGGTCAAAAATTTTGAATTAATTAAGTTTCATTTTTGGGCTCCGTTCAGCCATCGTTGAGACGGTTGAAGGATGAAAACTAAATCAAAATCCCTGAGGCCTTTCCGGGGCCCCTTTTTGTTATTATTATACTGGTGTATTTTCAAGATGAGATAGGGGTTGGGGGTTTTAAGATAGCAAAGAGAGCATGAGCCCCCCCGGAATAGTGCAGATTTGATTTCTACCCTTTTCCCGACAGGTATGGGGTTGACGGGGGTCTTCCCAAATTTGTCATTAATCCCCAAATTCAAATATCTCAAACATACGTGGAGAGTAGAAAGGATATATTTTTTAAATACTTTTCATTTGGGGGTGTCTACACTGTTCCCCGTTTATTTTTTTTTGGGAATTTAAACCACTTTATCAATTTTCCAGAGTTTTTTTCCCTTAAACTTTCCTTTTTGCCGTTTTGTTTCAAACACTCTATAATACTCTTTGGCTGTGTGAAATTTTTATAAAATTTGGGTAGCGTCAGTGCAGTAAAAAAAATTGAGTTTCCCAAAAGCTTTTTTTCTTTTCCAGTCATGTTTTTTTAGATCATTTACGGTATCATTTAGATTTTATTTGGGTTTCAAGATTTTTTTTTTTTCATTTCAAATTCGTTAGAAAAATCATTGTATTAAGAATTCTTTTTCTTATAAGTTTCGTTTTGTTTCGAAGCCTTTTTTATTTAAAAAAAGAAAATGTTCGCAGAACATTCTAGTTAGGACATTTTTTACAATGGAAAAAGGGCCTTTGCTTTTCGGTTTCGCAAAAAAAACTTAGCTTTTCACTCTCACTTCCACATTTTTCTGCTTTTTCCCCCTGGACAACCGTTTTTAAAAGGGAAACATGCAGTTTTTTTTTTCTAAATAAACTTTCACCCCCCTACAGTATCTAAACCTCTTTGCAAACGAATCTATTTCAGGATTCAACCAACCTTTTCTGTAGCTTCTTCAACATCAGGAATTGCATGAAAGTAGACACTCATGCATGACAGAAAACAATGTCACGCGGTCAGTGTTTTACGAGACTCCGCTTCTTAAAGGGGGGCCCCGAACCATTGCTGCTCGCTAAGGCGATTGTGGAAAAATTCCCCTATACTGCGAAAGCACGGGTTCGCAAGCATAAACGGTTCAGAGAAGACTAGGGGTACTGGTATGGCGAAGGATTTCGTCAGGAGGAATTAAACAGTCGAAAAAGAATTTTTGTGGAAATATTCTGGATAAATGCTAAAATCCCTCAAGTGCTTACAAATCCATATGTTTAATATACTCAGATAATAGAATAAAAATATCACTTTTTTTACCCGAGGATTTTAACGTGCAGTTTTTTCCAGCTTGTCTCCGGGACCGAAAAACCTAACGATTTTTTTTTTAAAACTACACAGTTTATGTTTCAGTTTAAAGTTGGCATCCCTCCGTCAACGATTCGTCCATCCTTTTGAGGCGGAAATTACCATTTTTGGTCATTTTCATCAGTTCCAGAAGAGCTATGTAGTTTCCCAAAGGGTAGCCTGCTCATCTTTGCATTCTTGAAAAAATGTGAATTTTTGCTCCCCTGCGTGATGCGTGGCTCACTCTCGTGGGCTCCATAGTGAACGTGTACCCCGATGTTAAGTGAGTGATAAGATCTCATGGATTAAAGATATCGGAGAGAACTTTGCCCTCGCTTTGCAGTCGAGGGGCCCGGTTGCCATGTAGGAGGGCCCCGCACACGGCTCAGGAGGGGAAAGGGGCTCGCGCTCACGGGTTTGCCTTTCCCCCTTTTTTTGTCAAATCGCAGACACGTTCCCGTACTTCGTGTTTTGAAGGATTTTTGGCCAGTTTTCATGTATGGTTTGGTCAAAGAGGGCAGAGAGAAAGAAAGAAGAGAGAAGAGAGAGGAAGAGAGAGAGAGAAGAAGAGAGAAGGGAGAGGAAGAGAAGAGAGAGAGAGGGAGAGAGAGGAAAGAAAAAAGAAGGAGAGAAGAAAGGAGAGAGCGGGCGTGGGGAGAGGGGGGGAAGAGGAAAGAAAAGAGAAGAAAAAATAAGAGAAAGAGAAGAAAAAGAGAGGAGGGAATGGGGAGAGTTTGGGAAAAGCAAAAAAATATATAATTTTCAACAAAACCCCTTTAAAATCCCAAATTATCATGAATCACTAGGGTAATTTTTCCGGCCACAAACTCTAAAAAAAAAACTTTAAAACTAAAGATTTATGTGTTTCTTTACTTTTTGTTACTTGTTTCTGTGTTAACCCCTACATCCAATCATGCAAATGGGACAGGCCCCCCTTAACTCGAGAACTGAAAAGCTGTATTTATCCGTAGTTTTTTCCCTGGGGGAAAGAACTAAACAAATAAATATGGAGTTAATTAATAAAAATCATGCTCAAATTACCAAGAACCCCTGATAAAAAGAAGTGTCAAAAGAGTTATTTACTAAATTATAAACGCATATTTTCTCCCCATACATAAAAAATAATTTATAAACGAAAAGGTGGTAAATTGTTGAATGGGATAGATTGGATTAATGTGGTAAAACTTATTTGAAATTGATACTTCAGAATAAAATCACATGATTTATTGTCAGTTAAGCACATAAAATATAAAAGAACTAAGTTATTTCATTAATAGCTTTTGATCCAGTCACATATATATATATTTATATATATATTTTATATATACTCTATATATATATATATATATTATATATATAATATATATATATATAGTATATTTTATATTATTTTATATAATATATATTATATATATATATATATTATTTTAAAATATATATATATATAATATATATATATATATATATATATATATTTTATTATATATATTATATATATATGTGTGTGTGTGTGTGTGTGTGTGTGAGGGTTCGATTTAGGGAATCAGAGCGGTCAGGTCAACGGAAACACACCAGAGGAAACATACAGATTTTACTGCTAAAGCACTAAATTACACTGAACATAACAGGATATATACAAAACAGAAGGGAGAGGATCCAGCGGAGCAGGCGAGGTCACGTGGCGGAAGGTCAAAGTCACGGACAACTGATGAATTTTTGCCTGGTACTCCTTTTATGTACCGCGCCGATGTAAAGGCCCGATACCCTCGTTCCCCACGAGGTGTGCGAGCCAATCGGGAAGTACCTAAGTTCGCCGCTCGGAATGAGGTACACATCGCAGAAGGTCCTGAGTAACCTCGCAATTGTGACATATCTCCCTTCTTCCTTCAAAACAATCTTCCAGGAACTGAAGATTATTTTCAGAGAACCACAACTGCAAGACGCCTACACCGAGGCTCCGTGGTCCTACATCCAGCGGTGATGAGGCCCCAGGACCTGCCCTTCCGTCACCCACACTCTTCCGGCGATCACGGTCCTGCCTTTGTCAGACTTGCTGCACCGTTACTCCTCCAACAGTCCCTCTACTCCCGGCAGCTTCTCCATCGTCTCTTTGGCAGACAGCTCCTCCATCTTGTCCTCGTACGGCAGCTCCTCTAGAGTATCTCGGTCGGCCGCTCCTCAGGTATGGCCTCGGACGGCAGCCCCTCCGTCGTTTTCAGTCGCTCCTCTGGTCAGCATTCTACTCGCGGGAGTTTCTCCTGAGTTGCTCCCTTGTGTAAGCAGGGCCAAAAAAGGGGACCCACTGTTTGTATACTCACTGTGTCGTGTTCGTATATATGTTTGTTTGGTGTTTCTCTACGATGCTTGAGGGAGAAGAATACACCAAATTAAAACTAAAGTAGGTTCATTGGAGATCAGCTCTGACAAAAATAAAAGGGAGTTCTTCATAGTCCTGTGCCCCACGCCTCAGCTTCTGCCCGAGAGTGCTACTGCCAGACGTGTAACTACAGAGACAAAATAAAATATTGTACTCTACAAATTGTACAGAGAATCTCTCTTTTACATAGGCGATATGCTACACAGCAATATAAACTAAACATAATCTTCTATATTTCACATGGTGTAACATACCACACAAAAGGCAGTATATGTAATTAATCATATAATTTTCACAATATAGGTACGATAATATTGTCATCATATCCCGTATATGGTGGCATCACAATATGGCACTCACAATTCACATAGTATCACAACTCACTTCATTATCACAAACCACATCTCCCTCCCCCCTTTACGTTCACTAGCGGGAGTCTTGAACGGACTTCGATTTGATACGTCCGAACGTCGAGTTCAACAGGCACAGATGGGGGGAAGATCCAGGTGCATCATCTGACAGCTGTCTTCCAAATCAGTTGAGTGTCCAATCATGAGCTGTGTAGGGCGCAAGAAGCGTCGATTGCGCCACAGTATACGGCCACTTGGAAGCCTGATGTGATAATCACGAGATTTGCCAATACCCATGACAGTGCCAACCTTTTCCCAACGCTTGGATGTGGGATCCTGGATTCGCACATGTGCCCCAACTTCTAACTTGGAAAGTGAGTGGGCACGAGTGTCATAGCGGGTCTTCACGTCCTTGGGCACGTACTGCAGCACGACGGTCGCAGTCTTCAGCCTTGGTCTGCCACTCCTTCATGAAGGCACTAGAGTGGGCAGGCACACAGGAGCGAAGGGGCATACCAAACAGAACTTGAGCAGGAGAACGACCAGTGAAATTTGGAGTGTTACGCAATTCCAGTAAGCCTCTGTCGAACTCCTCACAGTCAATATTCCCGTTGGGGTGTGCTCTCATGACCAGATACTTGACTTTCTTCACAACAGCCTCTGCATGCCCATTGGACTGTGGGTAATGGGGACTTGACATGACATGACGCACTCCCCATCGTTGAAGAAAGGTTGCAAATTCTTGGCTGGAGAACTGGGGTCCACCGTCGGTGCGCAGGCGAACTGGGACACCAAGATCACGGAACATGTGCCGAAAGATTCTAATCGTTTAAGCACTTGTTGCATTATTTCCACACGGGATGACAACTGGCCATCCAGAAAGTCTGCCCAACATACACCAAAAAGTGTTTCCAGCAACACTGAAAAAGTCAGTGACACAGACATAAGGCGTGTGGGTTTGTCTTCTAACAGCAGTGGCTCCTGTTGCTGGCTAGGCTGTAGGCGCTGGCATGGCTCACAGGCACGAACAGTATTCACTATGTCTGCATTAATGCCTGGCCAAAAGACTGTCTGCTGTGCACGACGCTTTGTAGCTTCCACACCGGAGTGGCAATCATGCAGGTGAGCCAGGGTGCTACGGCGTAAAGAAGCAGGGACAACCACTCTAGGTCCATGCAGCACCAAGTCACCATCGTTGTACAACTCATTGCGAATTTTCCAGTACGGACGCAGGTTACTTGGCAGGTTGTAGCGGTCATTGGGGAACCCTGACTTTACATGATGAAGCAATTCTTCATATGAGGCATCCTTAGATGCAGCCATACGCAATTCTTCCATGAAGAGTTCCTCTTGCTCGTATATAGCGTCTGATGCATGAAAGGACTTGACAGCATGCAAAACCGCAATCTTGGCAGAAGTGTCCATCTCAGTATTGAAGGTACCATCTTCCACCGTTGGGTGACTCACAGGTGACCGGGAGAGGGCATCAGGGAAAGCACAACTCCTTACCTGCCACACCATATTGCAGTAAAAATATAGGGTGCGATTTATCCTTCATGCGCTGGAGGCGAGGATTTTCAATAGCATCCAGAGAATAATGGTTCAAAATAGGAACCCAAAGGACGGTGATCTGTCATCAACTGAAGTGCTGAAGTCAACGAAGATAGAACTTGCACTTGCTGATAGCCCCAAAAGACAGCTTGCATTTCCAATTCGATGGTCCGCATACCGTTTTCTGTATCTTCAAGAAAAGAGATCCACATTGCACCATCTTGTATCTTCCAGCACCGTGGTCCTGCAGCAACACATAGCCGAGGCCATAGTCTGGAGGGGTCGGTCTGCAGAATGGTAGGAAGAGCTGGATCAAACGTCGCGAGTATGGGTGGCTTTGACAAAGCTTGTTTAGTGTCAATAAAAGCTTTGGTGTGGTCCGCTGTCCAAGCAAAAGCTCTTCTTGGACTCATCAGTGGGCAGAGCAGCGCTGCAGTGGTCGAAATCTTGGGTGTAAACTCAGCCAGTTGATTTACCAAGCCCATAAATGACCGAAGATCTGTTATGTTCGCAGGGGTAGGAAACTCTGTAATGGCCCTCACCTTCTCTGGGTCTGCTTCAATACCATATCTTAATAGTTTGTACCCACAGAAGCTTGCCTCAGATGCAGCCACAATGAACTTCTCTGCATTAAGTGTTATCCCGTGTTGACGACACCTTGACAGGACTTCATTTACACGTTGAAGGTGTGAGATGTAGTCCTCATCATGTAGGAGAATGTCATCCACAACTTTGATGCAGTTCATTACTCCTTGAAGTGCCCTGTCACCTCGGAGACAAAAGGCGTCTCCTGTTGCCCGCAAAAAACCCCATGGGGCCTGACAATACCCGAAAAAGTCCATAAGGATGATAAATGTAGTCAGGTGTGATGTCCTCATGCAGGGGTAGTTGCCAATAACCACAAAGAGCATCCACAGTTGTGAAGAATTTTGACTGTGGACTGATACTTCTGATGGCTGTAAATGGCGCCGGAGAAGGGTGGGCAGGGTGAGAGACTTGCCTGTTGAGTTTTGACAGGTCAGTGGTAATACAAACACCACCATTCACTTTTGGGACAACAACCATTGGATGACACCATTCTGATGGTTCATCCTCTACTGATTGATTGATTATTTAAAATTATCTGCCGCGTCAACAGCTAAGGTCATTAGCGGCGAATACCTTGTTAAACAGAAATATTAAAATGTTTAAAACTTTAAAAATCTGTCAATAGATATCTTATAAATACAATAAACAAATAAAATCAAGCATAAATATTTTTACTCTAAGTGTATAAAATTATTGCATAAACATTATGCATAATTAAATTTTATTAAAATATTAGTCTCCCTAAGGAAACTAATAAGACCCTCTATGTCACAATCCTCCCCCAATACCTTCTTCAGTGTATATGGGGGAGACAAGTACATACGTCTTTGGTCTGAGAATGTTGCCCCATCTTTCCATACATGTGCGATTGTTAAGGGCTCTTGGCATCCCTCCCCAAAGTGCCTGATTTTTAGCCATCATCGGCCCATGAGTCAGTCTTGTGTGCCCGATTCTTAGCCTTGTTAATGCAACTTCCCCTTTTCGGTTTGGGGTGGATGCTAGTCACCCAACTCCAAGGTCATCTCTAATCTCTCGCAGTTTATTTCTGGAGATATGCCTTTCCCTTGTTCTTCCATTTATCCAAACATCGATTGGGTTCATGGTTTAACGACATAAACCCACGGAGCTGTTAGTTTTCATCGTCTTATGACCAATGCGCAGTTATCT
>NC_051390.1:13966160-13970235 GCF_015228065.2 Penaeus monodon
ATATAATTTTATATATATATTATATTTTTATTTTTATATATAATATAATATTAAATATTAATTTTTAATAATATATTTTAAAATTTATATATATATATATATATATATTTATTATAATTTTATATATATATATATTATATAATATATATATATAATATTATATATATATATATATTTTATATATATATAATATATATATATAATATATATATAATATATATAAAATATATATATATATATATTATATATATAATATATATATGTGAACTGGATCAAATGCTATTAATGAAATAACTTAGTTCTTTTATAATTTGATGTGCTTAACTGACAAATAAATCATGTGATTTTATTTCTGAAGTATCAATTTCAAATAAGTTTATACCCACATTATATCCAATCTATCCCATTCAACAATTTACCACCTTTCTCGTTATATAAATTATTTTTTATGTATAGCAGAATATATGCGTTTATAATTTAGTAAGTAACTCTATTTGACACTTCATTTCATCATGGTGTTCTTGGTAATTTGAAGCATGATTTTGATTAATTAACTCCATATTTTATTCTGTTTAGTTCATTATCCTCCAGGAAAAATCTACGGATAAATACAGCGTTTTCAGTTCTCGACGTTGAAGGGGAGCCTGTCCCATTTGCATGATTGGATGCTAGGTGTTAACACAGAAACAAATGTAACAAAATGTAACGAATCATCATAAATCTTTAGTTTAATGTGTAGAGTTAGTGGCCGGAACATTACCCTAGCTGATTCACTGACTAATTTGCATTTCAGGGGTTTTGTTGAAAATTATATATTTTGTTGCATTTCCAATCTCTCCCCATTCCTCTCTCTCTCTTCTTCTTCTCTTTCTCTTATTTTTTCTCTCTCTTTCTTTTCCCTCCTTCCCTCCCTCTCCCCACGCCCCGCTCTCTCTCTCTCTCTTCTTCTCCTTCTCTTATTTCTTCTCTCTCTCTCTCTCTCTCTCTCTCTCTCTCTCTCTCTCTCTCTCTCTCTCTCTCTCTCTCTCTCTCTCTCTCTCTCTCTCTTCTTTCTTTCTCTCTGTCTCTTTGACCAAACCATACTATGCAAACTAGGCCAAAAATGCACTTCAAAACAGCGAAGTACAGGAACGTGTCTGCAGATTTGACAGAGAAATGGGAAAGGCAAACCCGTGAGACGCGAGCTCCTTCCCTCCTGAGCCGTGTGCGAGGCACTCCTACATGGCAACCGGGCACCTCGACTGCAAAGCGAGGGGCAACGTTCTCTCCGATATCTTTATATCCATGAGATCTTATCACTACACTTAACATCGGGGTCACACGTCTCACTATGGAGCCCACGAGAGTGAGCCACGCATCACGCAGGCGATGCAAAAATTCACATTGTTTCAAGAATGCAAAGATGTAGCAGGCTACCCTTGGAATCTACAGTAGCTCTTCATGGAACTGATGAAAGTGACCAACATGGTATATTTCCGCCTCAACAGGATAGGACGAATCGTTGACGGAGGGATGCCAACAATTTAAACTGAAACATAAAACTAGTGTAGTTTTATAAATCAGTTAGGTTTACGGTCCCGGAGACAAAGCATGGAAAATAACTGCACGTTATAAATCCTCGGATAAAAAAGAAAGTGATATTGTTATTCTATTATCTGAGGTATATTAAACATACTGGATTCAGATAAGCATCTTGGAGGGATTCTAGCATTATCCACTGAATATTAATCCACAAAACTTCTTTTTCGAGCTGTTTAATTCCTCCTGACGAAATCCTTCGCCAGTACCAGTACCACTAGTCTTCTCTGAACCGTTTATGCTTGCGAACCCAGTGCTTGCGCAGTCATAGGCGAATTCAGTCCTACAATCGCCTTAGCGATGCAGCAATGGTTCGGTGCCGCTTGAAGAGAGCGGAGTCTCTGATAAGACAGCTGACTCGCGTGAGCATTGTTTTCTGTCATGCATGAGTGTCTACTTTACATGCAATTACGCTGATGTTGAAGAAGCTATCAGAAAAGGTTAGGTTGAACTCCTGCAATAGATTCGTTTGCAAATGAGGTATTAGATACTGTACGGGGTGCAGATTATTTAGAAAAAAAAAACTGCATGTTTCTTTAAGAACGGATTGTCCAGGGCTGGAAAAAAGCAGATAAATGTGGAAGTGAGAGTGAAAAGCTGAAGATTCCTTAGCGAAACCGAGAAGCAAAGGTCCTTTCCATTGTGAAATGTCCTAACTAGAATCGTTCTGCGAACATTTTCTTTTTAAGTAAAAGGCTTCGAAACGGAAAACGAAACTACTATAAGAAATGACATATCTTAATACAATGATTATTCTAACGAATTCGGAAATGAACAAATAAAATCTTGAAACCCAAATAAAATCTAAATGGATACCGTAACTGATCTAAAATACATGACTGGTAAAATGAAAAATGCTTTGGAATCTCAACTTTTTCTACTGCGACTGACGCTACCAAATTTGATAAAGAATTTCACAGCAGCACAAAGAGTATTATATGAGTGTTAGAAACAAGACAGGCAAAAGGAAAGTTGTAATGGGAAAACAAGCTCTGGAAAAATTGATAAAGTGGTTAGAAATTCCAAATACAATAAGACGGTGAACAGTGATAGACACCCCAAGTGAAACGTATGAAAAACTAATATCCTGTCTACTCATCCACGTATGTTTAGAGATATATTGAATTTGACATTAACCTGACAACATTTGGGAAGACCCCCGTCAACCCTATACCTGTCGGAAAGGATAGAAGTCAAATCGTGCACTATTACCGGGGGATCTCACTGCTCTCTTTGCTATCTTAAACAACCAACCATATGCTCATCTTGAAAATAACACCAGTATAATAATAACAAAAGGGTCCCAGGAAAGGCCTCAGCGCATTATGATTTAGTTTTCATCCTTACAACCGTCTCAACGATGGCTGAACGGAGCCCAAAAATGAAACTTAATTAATTACGAAGACTTTTGACCCAGTAGATAAACTTTTATAAGCCTAATAGTTATTGTTAAATAGGAATGGAGTGCTTTTATCAAGGCATCTCACACTGCATTAGATTACGCAGTTTTCACATTTTAAAAACAGTAAAATGTCAAATAGTCTGTCTAACTGTTTATTCGTTGGTCTTCAAGCCCACTTGCCTGCGTGTGCTCTTGCTCTCTCATTCCCTCACTACCCCCTAAATCTTTCACGCAATCTCTTATTCTTCAATTACTCCTTCTACCACCGCACCTCTCTCTCTGTCCTCATTTTCTCCCTTTTTTATTTCCCTTCATCTCTCCCACTGTGTATCTGTAACTTTGGCTTTCCCCTCCCTCTCCCTCTCTATTTCTATTTCTGTCTGTCTGTCTGTCTGTCTCTATCACTGTGTCTCTCTTTGAATCTGTCTCTTTTCCCTCTCTATTTCTGTGTGTCTGTCTCTATTCTGTGGATTTCTTTGTGCCAGTGTCTATCTGTCTACCTTTCTATTTTTCCATGTCTGTGTTTGTCTGTCCTCGCTTACAATTTAGAGGTAAACTGAAACAAACAGCCGGTCACAGCGAGAATAACCACTGTGACAAATTAAGTAATTATTAAGTAAGTTTATTATAATTATGTCTTTCTCTGCATCTGTAATTTCTTTCTATGCGCCTATCTCTGCCTATCTCTATATCTGTATCTGTCTATCTGTCTGTTGGTTTGTCCCCTTGCCTTTCTGCGTTTTTTCCCTCTCTCTCTACTCTTTCTGTTTCTGTCGTTTCCCTCTTTTCTCTATCTCCTTCTCTCAGTCTGACTCGCTACCTGAATTGCTCATTCTCTCTCTCTTTTCTCTGCCTCTCCCACATATCCTCTATTTTCATCTCTCCTTCACTAATTCATTTCCCTCTTTTCATTCTCTTCCCTCTCTCTCCTCCCTTTTAATTTCTTTCCTCCTTTCACCTGTAATTTTCAAGCCGCGAGGTTGATTACGTCCGTCCACACGAAAAGATGGTCACAGATTAGATGCTCCTTGAGGGCCACGGAGGCGGGGGGTAGGCGGGAGGAAGGGAAAAATCAAAAGGGCCGGGAATGGTTTA
>NC_051390.1:13970335-13978515 GCF_015228065.2 Penaeus monodon
ATAGAAGTCAAATCGTGCACTATTACCGGGGGATCTCACTGCTCTCTTTGCTATCTTAAACAACCAACCATATGCTCATCTTGAAAATAACACCAGTATAATAATAACAAAAGGGTCCCAGGAAAGGCCTCAGCGCATTATGATTTAGTTTTCATCCTTACAACCGTCTCAACGATGGCTGAACGGAGCCCAAAAATGAAACTTAATTAATTACGAAGACTTTTGACCCAGTAGATAAACTTTTATAAGCCTAATAGTTATTGTTAAATAGGAATGGAGTGCTTTTATCAAGGCATCTCACACTGCATTAGATTACGCAGTTTTCACATTTTAAAAACAGTAAAATGTCAAATAGTCTGTCTAACTGTTTATTCGTTGGTCTTCAAGCCCACTTGCCTGCGTGTGCTCTTGCTCTCTCATTCCCTCACTACCCCCTAAATCTTTCACGCAATCTCTTATTCTTCAATTACTCCTTCTACCACCGCACCTCTCTCTCTGTCCTCATTTTCTCCCTTTTTTATTTCCCTTCATCTCTCCCACTGTGTATCTGTAACTTTGGCTTTCTCTCTCCCTCTCCCTCTCTATTTCTATGTCTGTCTGTCTGTCTGTCTGTCTCTATCACTGTGTCTCTCTTTGAATCTGTCTCTTTCCCTCTCTATTTCTGTGTGTCTGTCTCTATTCTGTGGATTTCTTTGTGCCAGTGTCTATCTGTCTACCTTTCTATTTTTCCATGTCTGTGTTTGTCTGTCCTCGCTTACAATTTAGAGGTAAACTGAAACAAACAGCCGGTCACAGCGAGAATAACCACTGTGACAAATTAAGTAATTATTAAAGTAAGTTTATTATAATTATGTCTTTCTCTGCATCTGTATATTTCTTTCTATGCGCCTATCTCTGCCTATCTCTATATCTGTATCTGTCTATCTGTCTGTTGGTTTGTCCCCCTCTGCCTTTCTGCGTTTTTTCCCTCTCTCTCTACTCTTTCTGTTTCTGTCGTTTCCCTCTTTTCTCTATCTCCTTCTCTCAGTCTGACTCGCTACCTGAATTTGCTCATTCTCTCTCTCTTTCTCTGCCTCTCACTCACATATCCTCTATTTTCATCTCTCCTTCACTAATTCATTTCCCTCTTTTCATCTCATCTTCCTCTCTCTCTCTCCCTTTTAATTTCTTTCCTCCTTTCACCTGTAATTTTCAAGCCAGCGAGGTTTGATTACGTCCGTCCACACGAAAAGATGGTCACAGATTAGATGCTCCTCTGAGGGCCACGGGAGAGCGAGGGGGAGGATGAGGCGGGAGGAAGAGGAAGAGGGGAAAGGGAATAGAGGGGAGACAGAGCGGAAGAAGAGGAGCGGGAAGGGGCGGAGAATGGTTAGCTCCCCTTCCAGAGACGACGAGGGAATCTTACGCTTTTGACGGAGATGAAAACCAACTGTAGATGATCACCCCCCCCCCCCCCCCAGGCGTCTTCATGTTGATGAAATGCTTCTTTTTCAGAGATGGAGAAAAGTTACGGACCTCGATATCAAAGGGATTTTTGCCTCACGTGAATTAAATGTTGCCAAACTATGATAGCGATAAGGATGATGATCATAATTCAAAAAGGAAGCAATTTACGAGTACAGTAAGATGAATCGAAACGCCGGTGAATGGTAATGACGATAAAGATGGTGACTGTGGGAGGCGACGGGGATATATCTTATCAATGTGATTTTGTAATTGCAAGTCTGACGAAACTACCTCTATTGAAAAATATTTCTGTTTTAACTACCACTGCTGACGCTAGCACCACCATTCCTGTTAACGCAACTGTAGTTACTAGTATTGACATGTTGTAATGAAACTATTACTGATTCAAATGCCACTAATGACATCGTTGCTACTGTCACCATTACTGCGGCTTCTATGACAAGTACTACTGCAATTAGTATTATTGAAAGTGACAGTAGAGATTAGACGGTGATTTAGATGACGATGGTAGTAGACAGTGATGATGATAATAATAATTGTATTAGTAATAATAATACAATAATACAACAGTAATAAGGTAAAAAAAAATAATGATAATAATGATAATGATAATAATAATAATAATGACACTGACAATAATAAGGATGATAATAAAAGTAATAGTGGCAGTAATGATAAGGAAAATGATATTAACAACAACAACAGTAATAGTAATAATAATAACAATAATAATAATAATAATGATAATGGTATTATTGATGATAATAATAATAAAAATGATAAGAATAATTTCAATGATAATGGTAAAAATAATAATGATAATAATGATGATAATAACAAGAGTAACGATAATCACATAAATAATTATGATAATTTTGATAAAAATAATGATAATAATCATTATAATAAGAAGAATGATAATGATGGTGACAATATTGACAATAACAATGGAAATAATAGTGATGATAATAGCAATGATAACAAAGATGATGATGCAAAAATGATAATCGTCGCAAGCATCTACGTCAACTAAGGATGTTTGAATTTGGCGTCGTATTATTTTGACAAAGCATTCCCCCGCCAAGGTCTCTGAACGACAACGGAGGCTGCGACAGCCGTCCGGCCGCCGGCGCGTCCTGGGCTGGGCGGGGCGAGAGCTCTGCCGCGAGTGAGGGCACGGCCCGGCGAGAGGGGCGGAAGTCAGCGAATGCTGTATAGGTCAGTAATATATGAGTTAGAGAGATATTTTTTTGTTATTATTATTTTATTTTTTATTATTATTTTAGTTTTTATTTATTTATTATTCTTTTTAGGCTGATGAGGTTATTGTTGTGGGACTGCAGTTGTATATTTCTGTCGGCGAAACATGTAAAAAAAATATATATATTTCCTGAATCATTTACATATTTTTGTATGCCCTGTCTTACTCAGGCGTGGGAAGTGCGTCGAGAATTATGCTGATAACAATAACAAAAGAGAGGTGATATTACAATATTTACAACAAACAGCTGTAACTATAACAACGATGATGGTGAGAAAACTCATAGTGTAACACAAGAAACTACGATAATATCTCCGACAATGAAGGCGATGTTGACAGTGGTAACAAAATAAAACAAAAAACAAAAACAAAATAATAAAACGATAACCTTCTTTCCTCACTGAAAGTCCCCACCCCCCCCTTCCCCTCCTCCCTCACTTGCGCTCACCCCTTTCTTCTTCTTCTTCTTCTTCTTCTTCTTCTTCTTCTTCTTTTTCTTTTTCTTTTTCTTTTTCTTCTTCTTCTTCTTCTTCTTCTTCTTCTTCTTTTCTTCTTGTTCTTGTTCTTTTTTTTTCTTTTTCTTCTTCTTTTACTTCTTCTTCTTTTTCTTCTTCTTCTTCTTCTTCTTCTTTTCTTTCTTCCTTTTCTTCTTGTTCATCTTCTTTTCTTCTTCTTCTTCTTCTTCTTCTTCTTCTTCTTCTTCTTTTTCTTCACAACCCTCCAGCCTCCCCCGTCCCTCCCATCCCCTTCAACCCCTCACCCCCTCCCCTCTTCCAGAGCCCCTATAAGTCGCCACTCTTTCAGCTACTGATGAGGTCCCGCCAAATTTCGCAAGGCATTTGACCGAAACTCACAATCTGAGCTCTCCCTCCCTCGCAGAAAGATCTCCTTTAGCACTCTTGATGAGCTTGGGACAGATAGACGAAGAGAGGACAGGGTTGTGTGTGTAGATGTGTATCTGTATAGTTGCCTTTCGTGATACAGACGGGCCCATCTGTTTCTCAATAAATCTGAGAGAGAGAGAAAGGCAGGGGAGCGTGAAAAAAGAGAGACAGACAGAGAAACAGACAAACAAATTAGCAAATAAACAAACACACACAAAGAGAGAGAGAGAGAGAGAGAGAGAGAGAGAGAGAGAGAGAGAGAGGGAGAGATAGCGCGAGAGAGAGAGAGAGAGAGAGAGAGAGAGAGAGAGAGAGAGAGAGAGAGAGAGAGAGAGAGGAGCATGAGAGAGAAAGAGGCAGAGTCAAACAGACAGATAGACAGACAAACAAACAAACAAATAAACACACACACAAACAGACACACATACACAGGCAGAGAGAGAGAGAGAGAGAGAGAGAGAGAGAGAGAGAGAGAGAGAGAGAGAGAGAGAGAGAGAGAGAGAGAGAGAGAGAGAGAGAGAGAGAGAGAGAGAGAGAAACAGACATGCAGACAGCCAAGGAGAGAGAAAATTAAATTTTATACACTTAATTTTAAATGAACCAATGCACACACAGGTCCTTGCCACTGCAGGTGAAATTGTAAAAAATGCTAAAACACCTAATTATCCGTCCTATCTAGGACATCCGTTTAGACGCGACAATTCAAATCGGTTTTCTGCCATTTGTGGTCTTAACACAGAATTCTGAGCTAAAGATTTTTTTTTTTTGCGAATATGGCCACAGAACCCTTGCCATTCCTTCAGGACCATTTCAACATCTTGCTAAATCAGCGCCTGTGTAAATGAATTATAATCGTGGGTGAGCTGAAACAGCACCTGGTGGCTAGATCATTCGAGAATTTGTAAGACACGTTTGGCTGGCCAACCACGAGGACTTTCCAACACGCATCAGGGCCATCGCTCGATCTCGTCAACATTGATAACCCTGACAGCGTGTCAGTCTTTGAGCACCGTTGGCTCTCCTGACACTGCGCCATACTTACCAGATTCATTATCAAATATAAGCAGGAAGAAACGTTTACCCGCATAGGATATCAGTGGGACGGAGGTATATGAAAGAATAATCTGGTTTGAAAAATGCCAACTTCTCTGATGAACACCACCTCATCAGTAACAGGCAGTTCGGCTTTAGTTCACAGAGATCGGCGTCGGACTTCCAACTTACCACTGCCTGACAAAAATCCCTCGATGGCGATAAAATCTTTGTCATTACACTTGACATTGCTGGTGCATTTGACAAAGCGTAACACAAGGACAACATTAGCAAGCTGAAAAGTCTTGGCATAGCAAGATATATGTTGATGCTACTTGAAGACTACCTACATGGAAAAATAAAGCAACTTGTCGTTGACGATCATACATCCTCCAAATATCCCATCGAAACAAAATACAAAGGCAACACAACGACAGCTGACTTCTCTGCGACTTGAACCAGGAGCGGCTGTGCTACACACGACACTCTGGCAACGGCGGTCGAGAGCTGCAGGTGCCCTTCTCTAGGGTCCAGGCTCATGGATTCTACTGTATACAGGAGTTCCACGATCCTGGTTAATAGCACATCCCACCAATACTGTTAATATTGTCTAATAAGAAATCTTAAGCTTAAGAAATACGAGAAAACAGAAATAACTTGTTCACACCCTCTACTTATCTAAGTATCTAAAATTAATATAATGAAAGAGAGAGAAAGAAGAACAAACCCCAAAGGCAGAAAGAAAAAGAACAAAAAAGATAGACAAACAGATAGATAATATAAAAAATCGATGATTAGATAGAATGAAAGATAGACAGAGTATGTATATATACATCTAACATCTTCCCAATTCCCACGACTACTTTTTCCTGTCCCATTTTTCCTATTACATAAAAAGCTTATCAATTAGCTTCCCTGCGGCTTTCAGAAAGAACATATGAATAATATCTTATCTTCGTGCATTTCGCTCTATGGATGCAATAGATAATGCGGACTTAAAAGAACATGCTGGATGCAGTAATCAATAATTGTTCTTATTATCATTAATATTATTATTATCATTATCATTATTATCATTATTATCATTATTTATTATTATTTTCATTATCATTATTATCATTATTTATTATTATTATCATTATTGCTATTATTATTATAATTATTATTGTTTCTATTATCATTATTATTGTTATCGTTATTATTGCTATAGTTATGAGCATTGTTATTATCATTAACCTTATTATCATCATTGTAATGGATTATTAATCTCCGTAGAGTTAGAGATGTTGGTTTGGTAGCGTTTTACCCAACTACAAGTAATGTCCATGTGGGTTTGGCGTGTTTTGAGGATGACTCTCGGGTGATTTGAAAGTGATCCCGTAGTCACAATAAAAAGAACAATAATATAACATCACTGGATGACTAAAAAGGCAAGATATGAAAGTATGAAAAAGAAAGAGCATCCGTATTATACATTTATTACGCACAAATCTTTCGAACATAACCAATACACAAGACAACACACCATACACTTACTTGGAACAACAGAGGCAACTCGCCACAGCACGAGAAGCACCAGTCAGCCAGCTAATAATCTCACGGTCTGTCACCAAGATAAAAACCCTCTCTCTGACCGACCTGACTTGATCTTTTATACTGCGGCTTCCCGCGCTTGGTGATGGTTTTACCCATGATGCAGTTCATTTGATTTGATAAATAGTGTATGGTGAGTATGGAGTAACTTTAAATATACATAAAATAAAAAGAACTATAAAACTATAAAAAATGGGCCAATAAAAGAAATAAAAGGCAGGAAAGTATGAAAAAGTGAAAGAAGGGATCCGTGAGGGAAAACGGGAAAACACAAAGAGAAAAAACAAGTGAGAAACAAAACTAAGGTGAATTAGTCAGGCAAGAATAAAACAAGGAAATTATAAAATATAAGGTAAGTAGTGTATAAGTAGTGTTACGTGCAATAGAAATAGTGTAGATGTAGATGTAGATCACGGACCAGTGGGAAAGGTAAGTCATAGGATATCTTTCTTATTAAAAAAAAAAAAAAAGACAGACAAACACAAGAAAACAGCTAAGTCACGTCATCTTATTATTCCTATACAGATTCGTAAAGTCAGGGGAACAGGCCTGCCGGGTGACCCGCCTGAAGCCAGGAGAAATTCACTACAGTCATCATTATTAGTAATATAATCATTATTATAGTCATTAATTTCATCATCCTCATTATGTCCACATTATTATTATCATTATTATCTTCACTGTTATTATTATCATCATTATTATTATTATTATTATTATTATTATTATCATTATTATTATTATTATTATTATTATTATTATTATTATTATTATTATTATTATTATTATTATTATTGTTGTCGTTGTTGTTGTTATTATTATTATTATCATTGTTAATATCATTATAATAATAATAATAATAATAATAATAATAATAATAATAATAATAATAATAATAATAATAATAATAATAATAATAATGATAATAATAATAATAATAATAATAATAATAATAATAATAATAATAATAATTATTATTATTATTAATATTATTATATTGTTATCATTATTATTATTATCATTATTATTATTATTATTATTACTCTTCTTCTTCTTCTTATTATTATTATTATTATTATTATCATATCATTATCATTATCCTTATTATTATTATTATTATTATTATTATTATTATTATTATTATTATTATCATTATTATTATTATTATTATTATTATTATTATTATTATTTTAATTACTATGATCATTATATTTTTTATTATTGTTATTATTATTAGAATTAAAAGTATTATCAATATTGTTATTGTTACTATCATCATCATCATTTTCATAATTTGCATTTTTAGCATTATTACGAGTATCCTTTTTATTACTATGATTATTATTATTATTACTTTTACTATTATAATAATAATAATAATAATAATAATAATAACAATAAAAGTAATGATAATAATTTAATAACAATGACAATAATACCAATAATATTAAAATAAAAATATTAATGTAATAATAGTAATAATAATAATAATAATAATAATAAAATAACAATAATAATGATAAGAATGAGATAATGATAAAAATAATAATAATAATAAAGATAATAATAATAGTAATAATAATAATTATTATTTTTATTATTATTATTATTATTTTTAAAATTTTATTATTATCGTTATTATCATTATTGTTGTGATTGTTGTTGTTTTATTATTATTATTATTATTATTATTATTTTCTTTACAATTATTTTTATCATTATTATTATATTTTTACATCATTATCATTATCCTCATTATTATTATTAACATTATTATTATTATTATTATTTTTTATTTTTTATTATTATTATTATATTATTTATTATTATTATTATTTTATATTATTATTATTATTTTATTTATTATTATTATTATTATTTTTTTATTATTATTATTATTATAAAAAATTTATTTTTATCTTTTTATTTTTTTTTTTTAATTA
>NC_051390.1:13983615-13988871 GCF_015228065.2 Penaeus monodon
ATTTTTCCATGTAGGTAGTCTTCAAGTAGCATCAACATATATCTTGCTATGCCAAGACTTTTCAGCTTGCTAATGTTGTCCTTGTGTTACGCTTTGTCAAATGCACCAGCAATGTCAAGTGTAATGACAAAGATTTTATCGCCATCGAGGGATTTTTGTCAGGCAGTGGTAAGTTGGAAGTCCGACGCCGATCTCTGTGAACTAAAGCCGAACTGCCTGTTACTGATGAGGTGGTGTTCATCAGAGAAGTTGGCATTTTTCAAACCAGATTATTCTTTCATATACCTCCGTCCCACTGATATCCTATGCGGGTAAACGTTTCTTCCTGCTTATATTTGATAATGAATCTGGTAAGTATGGCGCAGTGTCAGGAGAGCCAACGGTGCTCAAAGACTGACACGCTGTCAGGGTTATCAATGTTGACGAGATCGAGCGATGGCCCTGATGCGTGTTGGAAAGTCCTCGTGGTTGGCCAGCCAAACGTGTCTTACAAATTCTCGAATGATCTAGCCACCAGGTGCTGTTTCAGCTCACCCACGATTATAATTCATTTACACAGGCGCTGATTTAGCAAGATGTTGAAATGGTCCTGAAGGAATGGCAAGGGTTCTGTGGCCATATTCGCAAAAAAAAAAAATCTTTAGCTCAGAATTCTGTGTTAAGACCACAAATGGCAGAAAACCGATTTGAATTGTCGCGTCTAAACGGATGTCCTAGATAGGACGGATAATTAGGTGTTTTAGCATTTTTTACAATTTCACCTGCAGTGGCAAGGACCTGTGTGTGCATTGGTTCATTTAAAATTAAGTGTATAAAATTTAATTTTCTCTCTCCTTGGCTGTCTGCATGTCTGTTTCTCTCTCTCTCTCTCTCTCTCTCTCTCTCTCTCTCTCTCTCTCTCTCTCTCTCTCTCTCTCTCTCTCTCTCTCCTCTCTCTCTCTCTCTCTCTCGCGCTATCTCTCCCTCTCTCTCTCTCTCTCTCTCTCTCTCTCTCTCTCTCTCTCTCTTTGTGTGTGTTTGTTTATTTGTAATTTGTTTGTCTGTTTCTCTGTCTGTCTCTCTTTTTTCACTCTCCCCGGCCTTCTCTCTCTCTCAGATTTATTGAGAAACAGATGGGCCCGTCTGTATCACGAAAGGCAACTATACAGATACACATCTACACACACAACCCTGTCCTCTCTTCGTCTATCTGTCCCAAGCTCATCAAGAGTGCTAAAGGAGATCTTTCTGCGAGGGAGGGAGAGCTCAGATTGTGAGTTTCGGTCAAATGCCTTGCGAAATTTGGCGGGACCTCATCAGTAGCTGAAAGAGTGGCGACTTATAGGGGCTCTGGAAGAGGGGAGGGGGTGAGGGGTTGAAGGGGATGGGAGGGACGGGGGAGGCTGGAGGGTTGTGAAGAAAAGAAAAAGAACAAGAACAAGAAGAAAAGGAAGAAAGAAAAGAAGAAGAAGAAGAAGAAGAAGAAAGAAAAAGAAGAAGAGGGAGAAGAAAAAGAAGAAGAAATAAAAGGAAAAGAGAAGAAAAGAAGATGAAAAAGAAAAAAGAAGAAGAAGAAGAAGAAGAAGAAAAAGAAAAAGAAAAAGAAAAGAAAAGAAGAAAGAAAAAGAAGAGGAAGAAAAGAAAGGGGTGAGCGCAAGTGAGGGAGGAGGGGAAGGGGGGGGTGGGGACTTTCAGTGGGGAAAAGAAGTTATCGTTTATTATTTTGTTTTTTTTTTTGTTTATTTTGTTACCACTGTCAACATCGCCTTCATTGTCGGAGATATTATCGTAGTTTTGTTTTACACTATGAGTTTTCTCACCATCATCGTTGTTATAGTTACAGCTGTTTTTTGTAAATATTGTAATACACCTCTCTTTTGTTTATTTTTATCAGCATAATTCTCGACGCACTTCCCACGCCTGAGTAAGACAGGGCATACAAAAATATGTAAATGATTCAGGAAATATATATATTTTTTTTACATGTTTCGCCGACAGAATATACAACTGCAGTCCCACACAATAACCTCATCAGCCTAAAAAAGAATAATAAATAAATAAAAACTAAAATAATAATAAAAATAAAATAATAATAACAAAAAAAATATCTCTCTAACTCATATATTACTGACCTATACAGCATTCGCGACTTCGCCCCTCTCGCCGGGCCGTGCCCTCACTCGCGCAGAGCTCTCGCCCGCCAGCCCAGGACGCGCCGGCGGCCCGGGCGGCTGTCGCAGCCTCCGTTGTCGTTCAGAGACCTTGGGGGGGGAATGCTTTGTCAAAATAATACGACGCCAAATTCAAACATCCTAGTTGAGTAGATGCTTGCGACGATTATCATTTTGCATCATCATCTTTGTTATCATGCTATTATCTCACTATTATTTCCATTGTTATTGTCAATATTGTCACCCTCATTTTCATCTTCTTTTATAATGATATTATCATTATTTTTATCAAAATTATCATAATATTTATGTGATTATCGTTACTCTTGTTATTATCATCATTATTATCATTATTATTTTTACCATTATCATTTAAATTATTCTTACATTTTTATTATTATTATCATCAATAATACCATTATCATTATTATTATTATTATTGTTATTATTATTACTATTACTGTTGTTGTTGTTAATATCATTTCCTTATCATTTCTGCCACTATTACTTTATTATCATCCTTATTATTGTCAGTGTTCATTATTATTATTATTATCATTATCATTATTATCATTTTTTTTTTTTACCTTATTACTGTTGTATTATTGTATTATTATTATAATACAATTATTATTTCATCATCACTGTCTACTACCATCGTTCATCTAAATCACCGTCAAATCTCTACTGTCACTTTCAATAATACAAATTTGCAGTAGTACTTGTCATAGAAGGCCGCAGTAATGGTGACAGTAGCAACGATGTCATTAGTGGCATTTGAATCAGTAATATTTTCATTACAACATGTCAATACTAGTAATACAGTTGCGTTAACAGGAATGGGGGTGCTAGCGTCAGCAGTGGTAGTTAAAACAGAAATATTTTTAAAATAGGGGTAGTTTCGTCAGACTTGCAATTACAAAATCACATGATAAGAATATCCCGTCGCCTCCCACAGTCACCATCTTTATCGTCATTACATTCACCGGCGTTTCGATTCATCTTACTGAAATCGTAAATTGCTTCCTTTTAAATTTATGATCATCATCCTTATCGCTATCATATTTTGGGAAACATTAATTCACGGGGAGGCAAAAATCCCTTTGATATCGAGGTCCGAAAACTTTTCTCCATCTCTGAAAAAGAAGCTTTTCATCAACAGGGAAGACGCCTGGGGGGGGGGGGGGGGTTTTATCATCTACAGTTGGTTTCATCTCCGTCAAAAGCGAAAGATTCCCTCGTCGTCTCTGGAGGGGAGCTAACCATTCTCCGCCCCTTCCCCGCCCCTCTTCTTCCGCTCTGTCTCCCTCTATTCCCTTTCCCCTCTTCCTCTTCCTCCCGCCTCATCCCCCCCCTCGCTCTCCCGTGGCCCTCAGAGGAGCATCTAATCTGTGACCATCTTTTCGTGTGGACGGACGTAATCAAACCTCGCTGGCTTGAAAATTACAGGTGAAAGGAGGAAAAAAATTTAAAAAGGGGAGAGAGAGAGGGGAAAGATGAGATGAAAAGAGGGAAATAAATTTAGGAAGGAGAGATGAAAATAGAGGATATGTGAGTGAGAGGCAGAGAAAGAGAGAGAGAATGAGCAAATTCAGGTAGCGAGTCAGACTGAGAGAAGGAGATAGAGAAAAGAGGGAAACGACAGAAACAGAAAGAGTAGAGAGAGAGGGAAAAAACGCAGAAAGGCAGAGGGGGACAAACAACAGGACAGATAGACAAAATACAGATATAGAGATAGGCAGGATAGGCGCATAGAAAGAAATATACAGATGAGAGAAAGACATAATTTAATAAACTTTCTTTAATAATTTCTTAATTTGTCACAGTGGTTTTTCTCGCTGTGACCGGCTGTTTGTTTCAGTTTACCTCTAAATTGTAAACGAGGACAGACAAACACAGACATGGAAAAATAGAAAGGTAGACAGATAGACATGGCACAAAAGAAATCCACAGAATAGAGACAGACACACAGAAATAGAGAGGGAAAGAGAAGATTCAAAGAGAGAGACAGTGATAGAGACAGACAGACAGACAGACAGACATAGAAATGAGAGGGAGAGGGAGAGAGAAAGCCAAAGTTACAGATACACAGTGGGAGAGATGAAGGGAAATAAAAAAGGGAGAAAATGAGGACAGAGAGAGAGGTGCGGTGGTAGAAGGAGTAATTGAAGAATAAGAGATTGCGTGAAAGATTAGGGGGGAGTGAGGAATGAGAGAGCAAGAGCACACGCAGGCAAGTGGGCTTGAAGACCAACGAATAAACAGTTGACAGACTATTTGACATTTTACTGTTTTTAAAATGTTGAAAACTGCGTAATCTAATGCAGTGTGAGATGCCTTGATAAAAGCACTCCATTCCTATTTAACAATAACTATTAGGCTTATAAAAGTTTATCTACTGGGTCAAAGTCTTGTAATAATTAAGTTTCATTTTTGGGCTCCGTTCAGCCCTCGTTGAGACGGTTGTAAGGATGAAAACTAAATCATAATGCGTGAGGCCTTTCCTGGGACCCTTTTGTTATTATTATATGGTGTTATTTTTAAGATAGCATATGGTTGGTTGTTTAAGATAGCAAAGAGAGCAGTGAGATCCCCCCGGGAATAGTGCACGATTGACTTCTATCCTTCCGACAGGTATAGGGGTTTACGGGGGGCTTCCCCAAAAGTTGTCAGGTTAAAGTCAATTTAATATATCTCTAAACTACGGGATGAGTAGACAGGATATTAGTTTTTCATAGTTTCACTTGGGGTGTCTATCACTGTTTTACCGTCTTATTGTATTTGGAATTTCTAACCACTTTATCAATTTTTCCAGAGCTTGTTTTCCCATTACAACTTTCCTTTTGCCTGTCTTGTTTCTAACACTCATATAATACTCTTTGTGCTGCTGTGAAATTCTTTATCAAATTTGGTAGCGTCAGTCGCAGTAGAAAAATTGAGTTCCAAAGCATTTTATTTTACCTCATGTATTTAGCAGTTCTATCCATTAGATTTTATTTTGGTTTCAGATTTTATTTGTTCATTTCCGAATTCGTAGAATATCATGATTAAGATATTTTTTAAGTATTTCGTTTTCCCTTTCGAAGCCTTTACTTAAAAAGAAAAT
>NC_051390.1:13996471-14003971 GCF_015228065.2 Penaeus monodon
AGCTCTGCATAAGCCTCCCCTGCTGGTTCACAGCTTCTCCGTCATCAAGACTTCTGCAGTGCCTCCTTGTGGCCACCCATGGAAACTAGGCACCTTGCAGTCCCAGTCTAAACTGTATGGGATCTTGGAGCAGCAGGAGGCCCCAGAGGTACAGAACCATGGCCCACTGGCGTGTGGACATGCCCTGGCTCCATACCAACTCCTGCTCCTTAGCCACCCTGAGGAAATGGGCAGTTCGGGTGCTGTCCCTCCCACCCAACAAGCGAGGTGGGCTGTGGGTCCTGTTGGGAGGGCAAATGTTGGGGTGTAGGATGGGAATGAGAGTTACCTGTCCCGCCTGTGGCCCGACAGGCGCCAACCCAGCATGAGGCCTATGAGGCAAAGCCCTTGGGTACCCCACAGGTGGATGGTCGGCCCCACAACCTACCGACTCCCTTTATTTAAGGCGGCATCGGCGAGGGTGGCAGAACTAGTGTCCACCCAGAGTAACTGCCTGAGGCTTAACCTCAGGTGAGCTATCAGGGTAGGTGCTTGGAACATCTGGTTCTTGTGGCAGAACGAGTGGTTATCTCTGCTATTGGGAAATAAAGTGGTTGGGAATAGAGGTGGCTGCTCGCTCGGAGGTGAGAAGACCTGGCAGCTGCACGATCAGTTTAGATGGGTACACCTACTACTGGTTGGGCCATAGGGAGTAGCCATAGCCATCTCCAGCCAACTTTAACCCTCGGTAGTTGAGACATCGGTTGATGAGTGTATTATGTCATTGTGACTGAGGTGTGCTTTTGGCTTCATGTTTCATATTGCTGTATACGTTCCTACTGATGTTTGCAAACTCAACATTCTCATTTTTCTGAGCGACTTCAATGCGGTATCAAGCTGTGATTGAGCTGGCTACAAGATGTCTGTCAGCCCCCATGGCTCGGGAGCTGATCCCAGCAGTGCGAACAGCCTTCTTCTCAGGGGCTTTGCTAAATTCCAGAGAATGAGGATTTCTGCTCCTGGTATCAGCACTCCAACCCGCTTGCGGACAGGGGTATCGGGGTTGTAAAGGTTTATCACCCCTTATTACAATGGTAACCCGGGGGGTAGTTATCTTGTTAAGGGGCATTCACTCTTATTTTGAGATTTTTGACCCCTTTGCAGTATAAGAAAAACCGAAAACATGTCTATTATAACGGGTAACGCATATGCGAGTCGCAGCCATCTCCCCCGGGAGAGGGAGGGCGAGCTGACCTTACTGCGTGGGGGGGCTTAAACCCCGAACCCCCGGGTAAAACGAGGGGGAATATCGATTTTACCTCCGCCCTCGCTGGAAAAAGGGTTATTTTTTGGGGATTTTTTGGATCCAGGGTGGAAAACACCCCCACGTGATCCATTTGGGAAACTGAAATAAAATTTTTTCCACATCCGGAAACAGAATAATTATCCACATCCTATATTGGCTGGGCCCACCAAATTCGCGCCTCCCCCTTTGGGCCCCCTTAAAAGGGGGGACCTAATTTGGCGGGGTTCGTCCCCTTCTCGTGCTTTTGCCTGGTACATTTTTAGGGGCTACCCCGCCCTTCGTCCTCATCCTCCGGGTCCTCGGTGTAAATCTTTCCGTCCATAGGCCCCACAGGGGCCTCGAAAGTCTCGCCCAGGTCCTCCTTGATTTTCGGAATGTCTAGATTTCCCTTTGTTCCTCGCCCGGCCTAACTCGGCGGCGTCTTTTTCTACACTTCCTCACAGATCTCGTCCACCCTTTTCAGCGGCATGCCGTCCTCGTCCCTAATCTTCATCTGGATCAAACGGGCGTGGGGCGGGGGGGTGGGGCATCTGGGGGCGGTTTGATCCCCTGCGCTTGACCCCTTTGGAATTGAATGGACCCTCCCGGCGTCCCCCCAAGGGGGGTGGCCTATGAAAACATCCGGGGGTGACGGGTAACTGCAAAAAAGGGTCCCTGGTTCCCCGGGATCTACGGGAGCCCCGGCAGGCAACGCCCGTCCAAAAACTAACGGGACGGCTTAAAAACCTTTTCTGACGAAAATTTTGGTCCAGGGGCCCATGGCGACTCTTTACCCCTTTTCCCCAAAAAACGGCATCCTAAGGTGACGGGGAACTGAAACGGGGTTTCTCCTTCTGGTTTGTTCGGTCCGACGAAATTTTTAGAGCCCGGGGAACCAAAACCCAATCCCACTAAGGGCCAGGTAAGAAAAAAAGAAAGGCAACAGAAAGAGAGGGTGTTAGTTTACCACTAGCCTTTAAATTTTTAAAAAAATTTTGCGGATTTTAATTTTGGGTTTTTTAAATTATTTTCGTCTTTTTTTTCTTTTTTCATTTTGTGTTTTTATTTTCACAAAGATAAAAAAGAAAAGAAAAGGGAGACGTCAGTAGGGGGTTCCGAAAAGACCTGGCTTGAACTACCCACCGCCCTCTGATGGAAATGAAAAAGAGGGGGAAAACACATCGGCACCACGGGGAATTTTACTTAAACCCACAGGGGTTCCCCACAGAGAAAAAATAGCCCCAAAATTTGTACATCATGAAACGAGCCACTCTTCACGACAGAAAAAATTGGGGGCTAAAGAGATAGATAAAAAATCTTTACCCCGGGCACTAAGACACCCGGGCCAACCTTATTAAAAGGGGGTTTCCCCTTTTTTGTCTGCGTGTGTGAGTGAGGTGAAGTGTTTTATGTAGCGGGTGTAGTAAACACTAGCGTTAATGACGGGGAACGAGATTTACCTCACAAGGAAAATGAATCAAAAACCCACAAATATTATCGTTCATTTCCCCCCAAAACGGGAAGTACATTGCAATGCTAGCTATTTAAGTTATTTAAACTCCACATTGAATTAAACATTAATGAATGCGACAGAATGTACCTTTGAATGAATGGTGACATGAAAAAATTTTTTCCCCCACTTTTTATAAAGCAAATTTTCCCTGGGGGTAAAAAATAAAACTACCGAGGTAAAAGTCAAAGCTTGCGGTCAGACCCCCAATAAAACATTTTAAACATACCCCAAATGCCGTATATGACAAAAAGCGACTGAGCCGGGAATATAAAAAACCTTTCCTTTTTTTCTTCTGCGACCTGTGATGGGCGCTCCCCAAAATTTCCCTAAGGATTTAAAAATTTCACAAATCCCAAAACGCGGGGTTTCCCAAAAACATGCAAGTGACTTAAAGGGGGGGAGAAAGGTGTGATTAATAAGCAAATAATGTTTCCCTAGCTTAAACCCGGGGTCCAAAATTAATTACGGACGTTACTGCAGGTCAAAAACCGACTAAAAGGGACCAAACTTGGGTTTTTATTGTCCCTACTTTCGGATGAACGGAGCGCAGATCTTTAGGCCGTTTACGAAACCCCGGGGGAAATTATCGGGCAACCCGGGTGCACTATGTATGGGGGACCCTACGCCTATTTTCAAAAATACAATTTAATAAAATTGCGTTATAGGGCTTCGCTCTAGCGGGGTAAAGGGGGGTTCCCCAAAAAAGAAATGTAAAAAATTCTATTTTACCCCCAAAATTTAAAGGGAACCAAGGGGTTCATCTGACCCTACCCCCCGCCCCCGCCCGGGGGAAAAGAGAAAGTGAGGCCCGGGCCCAAGACGGAAAAAAACCTTTTTCCCTTTTCCCAAAAGCGCCCCGCAAGTGAAAAAAGGGAGGGTCAGGTGGGGGGCGAGTGTTAGGAACGAGAAAAAAATGAAATAAATTTTTTTTGTGAAAAGTTTAAAACCCACAAACCGTTAAATTCGTTGCGAAAAAACCCAAAATAAATCTCAAAAAAACGAGGGGAAAAAAATTTTAATTATTTAAACAAACGAACATTTTCCCTGTTTATTGATTCACATATTCTATCGCAGGAATGCAATCTAGGGGGAAGGGAATAGTGTGAAACGTGCCATTTGCTGTTTTAGCACCTTTTAACCCAACAAAAAAAAAACCCGGCTTAACCCCATTTTTGGGAGAAAAAGGGGAAAAAAAATAAAAAAAAAAGGGCCCAAAACGTGTACTTATTTTGGGTTTTTTTTTGTTTTTTCGCCCTTTCCCTTCAAGCGGTCGAGGTTTTTTTTCTTCGAGGGTGGTGTGTTCTTTTTTCCCATGCCAAAAGGATCCCAACGGTCCTCGCGGGCCCCCGAGTTTAAAAACGGGCATGCGTCTCAGTACAGGGGGCTGAAGGGACAAAAAACCACGTAAGGGGGTGAACACGCTACGACGACGCTAAAACTTGTCAAAAGGGGGAAAAAGGGCCCCCGCGAAAAAGGTCGCGTCCCCCCACCCAAAGGGAGGCGGGGTAACCTTTGTGCCCCTCCGCCTCGCTGAGCAAAAGGGTTTAAATTTTTGGGGAATTTTTGGGATCCACGGGGAAAAAACGCCACTTGGCCCAAACAGCCACTGAAGCATTTTTGAAATGGTTTTGGCTGAATGGAAAAAGGGACTTGCGTTGCTTTTTTGGTGTATAGGGTTTTTGGGCCCCTGCTGAAAGGGAAAGGAACATTTTCCATTTTGCTGGGGAGGTTGGAGGGCCTTTTCTTGGTAAAGCCCTTTTGGGGCCCCTGCCAACCAGCCCTGAAAAGTTAAAACTCAAAGCCCTCTTTGCAGATGACTGTTGTTCGCTCATGGAATGGACAGACCCTGGGGATATCCCTGCTAAACGCTAAAAGGCTGGGGGTGAAAAACCCCTTTGGGTCGGGGGGCCCGCATACAGTCCCGCTGCTATCTGGCAGTCTGGGACCATTCCCCCTGACCCCGCGGGTGGGGGTGGGGTTTTCAATCCTGGAAGGGGGAAAAGGGGTCGTTTTGACTGTAGCAACTACCGTGGCATTTCACTGCTCAGCTACCAGGCAAGGTTCTCGCTCACTTCTTCTAAACGGGATCCGAAAGAACCCCCTACTGGGCACCCAGGAAAGGGGCAGAGCCAAACCATGATTTGACCGTAAAACTAGTGCTTCGAGTAATTGGGAACGCCGTCGTGAGTTTGGGCCTTTGGGGTTTCTTCAGCCTACATCAACCCAAGAAGGCGTTTGGGCTCAGTGCATCAAACATCCTTTGGAGATCCTTAGGCTGGGGGAAATTCCCACACAGATTTTGGCCTTAGCAGCCTCTATACTGGTTTCTGAAAGTGCTGTAAAGTGGGGGGGGTATGTCGAAAATTTTTCCCTGTTAATTCAGGGGTGAGGCAAAAGCTGGTTTTTTCCCTTTTCACCAACACTTTTGAACACCTTTTATGGACTGGATTGGGGCCCGAGCTACTAAACCAAAGTCGTGTGGGCAATACTAAGGGAATATTAAGGTCCCCAACCTTGGGCTTTGCCGGGCAAAGTTTTCCATCCTAAAAACCCCCGAGTCCCCCGGAGGCCCCTTGTGGCGGCTCTTGATGCATTTAGCAAAGGGGCGAAGCCCCTAGGCCTAAGGTTCCCCCCCCTGGACCAAGGAAACCAAAATTCGGGGCTTTTGGGGGCCCGTTGGGGAAACCCCAACAGTCATCCATGCTTTTCGGCGAGGACATTGAAATTACGAAAGTTTTACAACCTTGGTACGTAGTCCCTATCTCTAGGTTTTCAACCCGGAAGTCAGTAGCGGGTTGGTCTGGCACCGGAAACCATGGAAATCGATCAAAAAGACGTTTTTGGATGTCGGTAAAACCCTTTTTAAAGGACCAAGCTGCGTGTCTTCAAGGCCTTTATACTGCCATTTTTTGGGCCCATGGAACGAAACCCCGGACGCTATCCAATGTCTTGGAAATCTCGCCTTGATGCCTTTTGTAACAGTTTTCCCTTTGGGCCCGGGTCAGGGGTACAGTTTTGGGAGGACCGCGTGCCAACCGGGGTTTACACCGGAAAACCCGGCAAAGGGACCTGTTATTTCTAAAACCAGGATCGCCAACTCAGGCCCATAAAGGCCACCTAGCTCGTCTCCCGGGGGGATGACCGTGCCCCCAGGTTTTCTCTCTTTGAGACAAGGAAGGGGCCTGGGGGAAAGACCTAGGAAAATTTATGGCTTGGGCAGCTCGACGAGACCTGTCCCCAAAGGAAATTTGAGATGGGCCGTGGGCCCCGCCTGGAGACTCGCCTCGGGGTCCTCGTGGCTGGAAGCGAAAGGGTTTGGGTGCGGGGCCCTGCGCCCCCGTCCCGGGGTTAGCCCCTTGTGAAAGATGATGATATATATAAAAATATAATATATAATTAAAATATAAATAAATATATATATATATATATATATTATATCCGCCCGCGCGCCGCGTGTGGGGTATGAACCCGTATATAATATTTTATAAACCCCCTGTCCTTCCCCCCACAGTACCCCAGGACCTTGGGGTATGTGGACGACCAAAGGCTTTCCCAAGGCCTAAGCCCAAAACTGCCGTGACGGACTCGGCGCTACCTCAGGGTACCTCACGAGCCTTGTTTTGGGGCCATGGCACGTGGCAAGTGATGACTAACGAGGGTTTTAAAGCTTCTAATGCAAACCCCCGTATATAAAATAGTTGTATATATTACATAAATATATATATTTATATATTATATATATTATATATTATATAAAATTTTTATATATATATAATATATATTTTTTTTTTTTTTTTTTTTTTTTTTTTTTCTTTTTTTTTTTTTTTTTAGATATTTTAAGGAAAAATAAAAGAGGAATTTCTGTGGGCTTTTTACTAAATCAATAACAATGAAAATAAGTGTTTGCAAAAGACCACGTATATACTGAGGCCTTTCGGTTTTCACACACACACACACACACACACCACACCACACCACACACACACACATATTATATATTTTATTTATCTATTATATATATATAATATTTTTATATATATATACTGTTTTTGTATGAGTATCTTCCAAAACCCTATTTAAATATTTTTTATTATCTAATGTCACGGCGGTTTAATATATACATATTATTGCTATCATACGTAAAAGGTTTTTTAATGAATATGATTAAAGGAGGGTCCCGTTTTTAAAATTTTTTGAACGGCCCTTTTTTCTTTTTTTAAAGGGCCCCTAAATGCCGCAGGGTCACAGCACATGTCTTTGTGTTTATGTATATACACTTATACATACAAACATCCATATTCCCCCATCGTTTGATCATTGGGGCCAAAACCCCTTTAAATTTTTCAGTTTTAAATTTTTGCGGGAAATTTGAAGGGGTTTTCGGGAGCAGGAGAACGCCTCAAAATTTAAATTTGATAAACACTGGCAGATATCCTCCAGTGCCCATCGTCCGAGTACGTAGAGGGCGTGCGGGCGTACGTATTGCCCAACCAAGGCAGCGTGCACGACGATCTGGGTGTGGACAACGTGCAGCTGTGGTGCAGCGGAGGAACGATCCTGGACGGGAAGAACTGGCTGACAGCGCGGGCGGCGGAGAGGGCGGCGGAGAGGGAGACCACGGACGAGCTTCTCGCCAGGGCGGAGGTCGGGACCACAGATATTGGCGTCGCGATTATGTCTCATATATCTTGACTGTTATTATCACTGATATCATTATTACTGC
>NC_051390.1:14014514-14027014 GCF_015228065.2 Penaeus monodon
TTTTTTTAGCCCTTTTGACCAAAATTTTCCCGTTTTTTACCCAAATGGCAGCAAGCGGGTGAGGCTGATACCAGGGCAGAAATCCTCATTCCGGGAAATTTTAGCAAAGCCCTGAGAAGAAGGCTGTTCGCATGCTGGGATCAGCTCCCGAGCCATGGGGGCTGACAGACATCTTGTAGCCAGCTCAACCCACAGCTTGATACCGCATTGAAGTCGCTCAGAAAAATGGGGAATGTTGAGTTTGCAAAACATCAGTAGGAACGTATACGCAATATGAAACATGAAGCCAAAAGCACACCTCAGTCACAAGGGACATAATACACTAAATAAAACCGATGTCTCAACTACCGAGGGTTAAAGTTGGCTGGAGATGGCTATGGTTTACCCCCTATGGCCCAACCAGTAGTAGGTGTACCCATCTAAACTGATCGTGCAGCTGCCAGGTCTTCTCCCCTCCGAGCGAGCAGCCACCTCTTCCCAACCATTTTATTTCCCAATAGCAGAGATAACCACTCGTTCTGCCACAAGAACCAGATGTTCCAAGACCTCCCCTGATAGCTCACCTGAGGTTAAGCCTCAGGCAGTTACTCTGGGTGGGACACTAGTTCTGCCACCCTCGCCGATGCCGCCTTAAATAAAGGGAGTCGGTAGGTTGTGGGGCCCGACCATCCACCTGGGGGGTACCCAAGGGCTTTGCCTCATAGGCCTCATGCTGGGTTGGCGCCTGTCGGGCCACAGGCGGGACAGGTAACTCTCATTCCCATCCTACACCCCAACTTTTGGCCCTCCCAACAGGCCCCACAGCCCACCTCGCTTGTTGGGTGGGAGGGACAGCACCGAACTGCCCATTTCCTCAGGGTGGCTAAGGAGCAGGATTGGTATGGAGCCAGGGCATGTCCACACGCCAGTGGGCCATGGTTCTGTACCTCTGGGGCCTCCTGCTGCTCCCGATCCCATACAGTTTTTGACTGGGACTGCAAGGTGCCTAGTTTCCATGGGTGGCCACAAGGAGGGCACTGCAGAAGTCTTGATGACGGAGAAGCTGTGAACCAGCAGGGGAGGCTTATGCAGAGCTGCTCCCTTTTTCACACTAGGTAGCCAGCGGTGGCAGCTGCAAGCAAGAAGCCCTGCAAGCACTTAAAATTATCTAGGGTACCACATATCACTTATATCACCCTGAGCATGAAGCACCCACCCCTTTTTATGGGCCCTTTCCCAAAACTCATGAGTGAAATGAGTGTTTTGAAGTAGATTCACTTATTTACTAATGTCCCACTTGACGATGTGCTTTATTCTCTTGAAAGAAAACTTTCTTCATCTCATGAGAAGATCCCTATTCCGGTCAATTATTTTATCCATTTCATCGTCTGTGTGCCACAAATAACGTCTTTATTTTGACTGCGAATTTTTTTTAAATTAATTAATGGTATCGCGATGGGAAGTAGTTAAAGCAGTAATCTTAAGAACTCCTTCCGTCTATTCTCCTGACACAATATGGTTTCGTTATATTGATGATATTTTTTTTCATTGTGGCAAGTGAACCCAATATTTTTTTCAGAAAACTCAATAACTTCGCACGTACTAGCAAATTAAAGTAGAATGGGAAGATTCAGGTAAACTTCCTTTTCTCGACGTTCAATTATTCAATATAAATGGGTCGCTTAAATTTTCGGTTTCCCGTAATCCTACTCACACCGCCAATTACCTTCACTTTTCTCAAATCATCTGTTGTATGTTTAAAAAAATCAGTAGTTCGTCAATGTTTCTTAGGGCATATAAGATTTGTGATAATTAATTTATCGATCGGTAGCTCGACGTCATTTTTAAAAACTTTTTCAAATAGTATGCCCTCGTTTTTTTTTTAAATCAGGACATTTCTCTCCAGACGGAAATTTATTTCATTCCAGGGATTATAATAATAAAAAATATAAAATTATAATATATAGAAATTTTAGGTAATAAAATTTTGGGGTGTGGTGTGGAAATAGATATATATAGAAATAAAATATAATTTTCAATAATTTTAATGTGATGGGGAAAAATGTAGTATACATATGTATGAGATTTATACATAGATATAAATAAAAAGTAAGAATAGAGACAACCAACCACACACACAACAACCAATTTTGAAGAAATAGAAAATAAATAAATAATAAATATATAATTATAAGCCCCACAAACACACACACCACACAAAACCCCCAAAACCCCAAACAAAACACACACACACACCACACAATAAAGATATAATAATGATTATAATAGAAAAAAATAATATATATCCACAACCAAAACACACCACAATCACACACACCAACACACACACCCCACACACACAAAAACACACACACAAAACACACACACACACACACACCAATAAATATATTAATATTTTATATTATATATATTATATATTTTAAAATATAAAATTTTATAAACCTATTTTATAATATATAATTTATTATTATATATAATATATTTATTATGTAAATAAAAAATTTAAATTTTTAATCTTTTCATTATATTATAGTTTATATTAACATATATTGTTATATATCTAAATATTATCGATTTATCTATATCTAATCATCATTACTATTATTATATATATATATATATAATATAAATATATAATAATATATATATTTTAGTGTGTAATGGGAGTGTGTGTTGGGTCATGTGTGTAGTATTTTTATATATGTTATATAAATATATATATATATTAATATTATAGAAAAAATTTTATATTAACATAATTTATAAAATATATTTAAAAAGATTATATATATATATAATTATATAAAACATATACATTATCGTACATATATAATATATAAAAATTATAAATATTTTATATATATATATATATTTAATATATATATGTAGTATATATATATAAAATATATTACAAAAATATGTGTGTGTGTGTGGTGGTAAATATGTATTATTAAAAAAAAAAAAATAATTAAAACATATAATATAACAAATTTTAAAATATAATTTAATATATAATTTAAATATATTTTAAAATTTTATTTTAAAATTATATATATAGTACGTATATAGATATATATATACATATATAATATATTTATATATATGACACACACACACACACCACAAAACACACAAAACAACACACACACCCACACAACACACACACACACACACCCAAAACACACACACAAAAAACACACACACACCCAAAACACACACACACCCACACACCCCACATAACACACACGCACAACCCACAACACACCACACACACACACACACAACACACCACACACACACACACACACACACCACACAAAACCCCACACATACATATTATATATTAAAATTTTATATTATTTTATATATTATTATGTTGTGGTGTGTTGTGTGTGTTGTGTGTGGTGTGGTGTGTGTGTGTGTGTGTGGGTGTGCGTGTGGTGTTTTGGGGGTGTGTGTGTGTGTGTGTGTGTGTGGTGGGTTTTGTGTGGTGTGTGTGTGGGGTGTGTGGTGGGTTTGTTGTGTATGTGTGTGTGGTGGTTTTTGGTGTGTGTGTGTGTGTTTTTTGGGGGGGTGGGGTGTGTGTGTGTGGTGGGTATGTGTGTGTGTGTGTGTGTGGTATGTTGTAAATAAATAAATATTATAATATATGTATATATATATCATATCGTACATATTATAATTTATAATATATATATATATATTATATATATATATATATATAATAGATATATATATTAATTAGTATATAATATATATATATAAAATTTTTTTTATTTATAATACATATATATACACACAACACACACCCAAATGGATGTAATATAATATATATATATATAACAACAATATAAATTTTAAAATAATTAAAATTAATAGAATAATATATAATATATATATAAAATGTTTCGTTTTTGTATAGTATTATAAATTATATTTAAATAATAATTATAAATATAAAATATAATATAGATAGTATATTATATAATAATATATATATATATTTATTATATATATTACATAATACAAAAAATCACACATGTACCCACACCACAATCCCCATATACAAAATACAAAATATATATATATATTATAATAATAAAATATATATATATTTATATATAGAAGATAGATAGATAGAAAAGATATAAATAATCGTATAAATATTTAGATTTATACACATTATATTTTTAAAATAAACATATATATATATATGTAAAATATAAATAATTTTAAATTTTTTTACAAAATATATAATATAAAATATATATATATATATATATTATTATATTTATATATATATATAATAATATATAATATAAAATATTATATATATATATAATATATATATATGTGTGGTTGTTGGGGGGTTTTGTGTGGGGTGGGGTGTGTGTTTGTGTGTGTTGTTGTGTGTGTGTTATGTGTGTGGTGTGGTATGTGGATATTATATTATATATATATTATATATAATATTATTTTTTTTTTTTTTTTGTTTTTTGGGGTGTTTGTGTGTGTTTGTTGTGTGGTGGGTGTGGTGTGTGTTGGGGGTGGTGTGCAGTATATATAATATAATATATATATATATTAAAAATATATATTATATATATAATATAATATGTTGTGTGTGTTGGTGTGTGTTTGTATTATATAATTTATATATATATAATATAATATATATAAGATTACATAAATACAACATATGATAAAACATTTTTATACATACACATATTAATATTGTAAAAAATATTAATATATATATATATATTATAATATACACACAACAACATTATATATATATTATATATATTATAATATTAATTATATATATATATATATAATTTATATAATCACATGGGGTGAACATAAAATTCCGTCTGGAGAGAAATGTGCCGGGTTTAAAAAAAAAACGAGGCATACTAGTTTTGAAAAAGTTTCAAAAAAAGACGTCAGCTACCGATCATAAATTAATTACACAAACCTATATGCCCTAAGAAACATTGACGAGACTACTGACTTTTTTAAAATACAACAGATGATTTGAGAAAAAAATGAAAGGTTTTAATTTGGGGTTTTTGAGTAGGGATTACGGGGGAAACCGAAAATTTAAGCGAGCCATTTATATTTAATAATTTAAGCGAGAAAAGGAAGTTTACCTGAAATTTCCCTTTACTTTAAATTGTAGACGTGCGAAGTTTTGAGTTTTCTGAAAAAAAATTTCGGTTCATTGCCACAATGAAAAAAAAATATCCCCAAAAAAAACGAAAAACCCTATTGTGTCAGGAGAATAGACGGAAGGAGTTTTTAAGATTACGCTTAACTACTTCCATCGCGATACCATTAATTAATTTATAAAATTCGCAGTCAAAAATAAAGACGTTATTGTGGCACACAGACGAGTGAAATGGATAAAATAATTGACCGGAATAGGGATTTCTATGAGATGAAGAAAGTTTTCTTTCAAGAGAATCAAGCACATCGTCAAGGGGACATTTGTAAATAAGGAATCTACTTCAAAACACTCATTTCACTATGAGTTTTAGGAAGGCCATAAAATGGGTGGGTGCTTCATGCTCAGGGTGATATGAAGTGATGATGTGGTACCCTAGATAATGTTTAAATGCTTGATGGCTTCTTGCTTGCAGCTGCCACCGCTGGCTAGCCTAGTGGAAAAAAAGGGAGCCAGCACTCTGCATAAAGCCTCCCCTGCGAGTTCACAGCGTCTCCGTCATCAAGACTCTGCAGTGCCTCCTTGGGCCACCCATGGAAACTAGGCACTGCAGTCCCAGGTCTAAAAGGTATGGGATCTTTTGGAGCAGCAGGAGGCCCCAGAGGACTACAGAACCATGGCCCACTGGCGTGTGGACAGCCCTTGTCCATACCAATCCTGCTTCCTTAGCCACCTGAGGAAAGGAAATGGGCAGTGCGGGTGCTGTCCCTCCCACCCAACAAGCGAAGGGTGGGGCTGTGGGTCCTGTTGGGAGGGCAAATTTTGGGGTGTAGGATGGGAATGGAGAGTTACCTGGTCCCGCCTGTGGCCGACAGGCGCAACCCCGCATGAGGCCTATGAGGCAAAGCCCTTGGGTACCCCACAGGTGGATGGTCGGCCCACAACCTACGACTTCCCTTTATTTAAGCGGCATCGGCGGAGGGTGTGGCAAAACTAGTTGTCCACCCAGAGTAACTGCCTGAGGCTTAACCTCAGGTGAGCTATATGTTAGGTGCTGGAACATCGGTTATGGTGCAGAAACGAGTGGTTTATCTCTTGACTATGGGGAAATAAAGGGTTGGGAATAGAGGTGGCTGCTCGCTCGGAGGTGAGAAAGACCTGGCCAGCTGCACGATCAGGTTAGATGGGTACACCTACTACTGGTTGGGCCATAGGGAGTAGCCAATAGCCATCTCCAGCCACTTTAAACCCTCGGTAGTGAACATCGTTGATGAGTGTATTATGTCATGGTGGACTGAGGTGTGCTTTTGGGCTCATGTTTTCAGATTGCTGTATACGTTTCCTGACTGATGTTTGCAAACTCAAACATTCTCTTTTTGAGCGACTTCAATGCGGTATCAAGCTGTGATTGAGCTGGCTACAAGATGTCTGTTCAGCCCCCATGGCTCGGGGGAGCTGATCCCAGCAGTGCGAACAGCCTTCTTCTCAGGGGCTTTGCTAAATTCCAGAGAATGAGGATTTCTGCTCCTGGTATCAGCACTCCAACCCGCATTGCTGGACATGGTATCGTGATTGTAAAAGGCTATCATCCTTAGTACAATGGTGAACAGAGGGTAGTTATACTTGTTAATGGCATTCACTTCTTTATTTCGAGAGGTTGACACAGAGCAGTATAAGAACACACGAAGGACATGGGCATAGTATACGGGTAATCGCATATGGCGAGTCGCAGCCATCTCGCCCGGAGAGGGAGAGGGGGAGCTGACCTACTGCGTCGGGGTCACTACGAACTCCCGGTCAAAACGAGGTGAGATATCAGATGGACCTCCGCCTCGCCCTGAGCAAAAGGTTATATTTGGGGCACTTTTGGATCCCATGTGAGAAAACAGCCACGTGAATCCACTGGGTAACTGAAATAGGAATTTCCACATCCTGTAAAAGAAATAGAATTATCCACATCCCTATATTGCTCGGCCACATATTCGCGCCTCGCCTCTTGAGGCGCCCGTCAAGGGACCTAATCGTGGCTGGTCGTCTCGTTCTCGTGCGTGTCCTGGACATCTTCGTGCTACTAGACCTGTCGTCATATCCTCCTGGTCCTCGGTGTAATCTGTCGTCCATATGTTCCAATGTCCTCGAAAGTCTCGCCCAGTCCTTGACTTCGGAATCGGACTTCCTTGTAGTCCTCGTCCAGGCCTAACTCGGCGGCGTCTTTGTCTACACGTCCTCACAGATCTCGTCCAGGTCCTTTTCAGCGGCATGCTCGTCCTCGTCCTCGTAATCTTCATCGGATCTACGGGCGGGTCAGAGGTGTGCGGCATCTCAGGCCGGTGATTACCTGCGCTATGAGATCCTGGAATTGAATGGATCTGCAGGCGTCCGCCAGGCGCGCCTAGCACAGATCCTGGGGTTGACTGGTACCTGCGGCAAAGGTGGGGTTCGCTGGATCTACGGGGGAGTTCCGGCAGGCAACGCCGTCCACTACACTGGGAAGGCTTAACACCTGTTCTGACGACACTCTTGGTCCACGGGGCCCTGGCGATCTTCGATTACGTCATTCCCACGGCATCCTAAGGTGACTGGAACTGTAGCAGGTTCTCTTCAGGCTGGGGTGGTCCCGACGCAATATTAGTCGGGGAACCAGTATCTGCACATAAGGGCCAGAGTAATGAGAAAAAGAAAAGGCAACAGAGAAGAGAGGTGTTAGCTACCACTAGCCATGATTTTTAAAAAATTTGCGGATTTTAATGTTGGTTTAAAATTATTTCGTCTTGTTTGTCTTTTTTCATTTTGTTTTTTATTTCACAAAGATAAAGAAGAAAAAAGAAAAGGAGACGTCAGTAGCGGTCCGCAAAGACCTGGCTTGAACTACCCACAGTCTCTGTTAGAAATGAAAATAGATAATGGAAACGACTATCGGCAATCCACGAGGGACCTTACTGAACCACAGTAGTACCACAGAGAAGAAATAGGACATAACTTGTCCATCATGTACGAGCCAACTCGTCACGACAGACAAAAATTGCGGTGCTAAGAGATAGATAATAAATCTTTACGCCGCACTAAGACAGCAGCCAACCTTTATTAATGAAAAGGGGTCAGTGTCTTATGATCCTGCGTGTGTGAGTGCGGTGAATTGTGTATTGTAGCGTGTGGAGTGACAAGCTAGCGTAATGACAGGGGAAGGAGAGTGACCTCACACAGAGAGAATCACAAACACGAATATTATCGTTCACTTATAACAAAACTGAGGAGTAATTAGCAATGCTAGATATTTTAAGATTATTTCAACTACCACATTGAATTCAACATATAGATGATACTGAGACAGAATGTACGCATGAATGAAATGGTGACATGAAACAAAAATATTCGGCCAATTTTTATCAAGCAAATCTTCTCGGGGTCAAAAATATGAACTACCGAGGTACAAGTCTAGCTTGCGTGTCAGACTCCAATAAAACATATTACATACCCAAATGCCGTATATGACTGAAGCGACTGAGCCGGGAATATAATAAACCTGCTCTCTTCTGCGTACCTGTGATGGGCGCTCGCAAAATTCCCTAAGGATATATAAATTTCACGAATCACACAAACGCTTGGGATATACCCAAAACATGCAAGTGACTTCAAGAGGGTGAGAAAGGTGTGATTAATAAGCAAATAATGATTCTAGCTTAAACCCTAGTCCTACATTAATTAACGGACGTTACTGCAGGTCACACCGACTCAAAGGGAGCCGAACTTCGGTTTATTGTACCTACTTTCGGATACGGAGCGCAAGATCTATTAGGCGTTACGCAACCCCGGGGCAAGATCGGGCAATCCGTGCACTATGATATGGGGAAGATCCTACGAATATTCAAAACAATACAATTTAATGAAATTTGCGTAGTTATATGCTTACGCTCTAGGCCGACTAGAACGTGTCACCAAAAAAAGCAATGTACAATTCTATGTTAATCCCAAAATTCAGGGAACCACAGCGGTCCATTGACCCCTACCCACGCGCCACCGACCGGGAAGGGAAAAGAGAAAGTGAGGTCAGGTCAAGGACGGGAAAACTAACCTTTTCTCTTCCAAAGAGCGACCGCAAGTGAAGAAAATAGGTTACGTTCCAGGTCGGGGCGAGTGTTAGGAACGAGTAAAATGAAGATGATATTTGTGAAAGATTAAATCACGAACGCGTTCAAATTCGTTGCAGATGAAACAAAATAAATCTAAAAAACGAGAGAAAAAATAATTAATTACTTAACTAACGTGAACGAATTCATGTTTATTGATCACATATTCTATCGCATTTTTTTTTTTTTTGGAAATGCGATCTGAGGTGAAGGGAATAGTGTGAGAACGTGCCATTTGCTGTTATTAGCACCTTTTAATCCAACAAAAAAACAACGGCTTAACACATTTATGGGAGAAGAAGGGAAAAAAAATAAGAAAAGGGCCCAAACGTGTACTTAAGTGTGTTTTTGTTTTTCGACAGTCTTCTAGCGGTTCGAGCGGGATTTTTTTCTGCCGAGGGTTGGTTGTTCGTGTGCATGCCAAAAGGATGCAACGGTCCTCGCTGCCGCCAGATATAACGGGCTATGCGTACTCTAGTACAGTGGCTGACAGGGACACAAAACACACGTAAGGGGGTGAACACGCTACGACGACGCTACGACTTGTCTAAAGGGGTAAAAGCGCCGCGCAGAGGTCGCAGTCAGCCCACCCGAAGGGAGGCGAGGGCTAACCTTATGTGACCTCCGCCCTCGCTGAGCGAAAGGTTATATTTGGGACTTTTGGATCCACGTGGAAAACAGCCACTTGGTCAAACAGCCACTGAAGCATGTTGCATGGCTTGGCTGAATGGCAATAAGGACTTGCGTTGCTCTTTGGTGTATAGGGTTCGGCCCCTGCTGAGAAGGGACAAGGAACAGTTCCATCTTGCTGAGGAGGTTGGAGGCCATTTCTTGGTAAATGACCTTTGCCCTGCCAACCAAGCCCTGAGAAAGTTGAACTCAAAGCCCTCTTTGCAGATGACTGTTGTTCGCTCAGTGGATGGACAGATCTGTGATATCCCTGCTGAACTGCTAAAGGCTGGGGGTGAACCTATGGCTCGGGGCCGCATACAGTTTTTTTCTGACTGTATTCTTGGCAGTCTGGTTACCATTCCCCAGACCTGCTGAGGGGGTGGGTGGGTTATCAATCTCTGGAAGGGGAAAGGGGATCGTGGACTGTGTCAAACTACCGTGGCATTTACACTGCTCACATACCAGGCAAGGTCTCGCTCACCAGTCTTCTGAAAACGGATCCGCAACCACCTACTGAGGAATCAGAGACCAGAGCAGTCCAGGATAGACCGTATTATAACTAGTGCTCTCGAGGTAAGTAATTGTGGAACGCCGTCGTGATGAAGTTTGTCGTGGTTTGCTTTGCAGCCTACATCAACATCAAGAAGGCGTTTGACTCAGTGCATCAAGCATCACTATTGGAGATCCCTGAGGCTCAGGGGGAATTCCGACCACAGATTATTGGCCTGATAGCAAGCCTCTATTATGGTACTGAAAGTGCTGTAAAGTGTGGTGGGGGTTTATTGTCGAACTTTTCCTCTGTTAATTCCGGGGGGTGTGAGGCAAGGCTGTGGCTTTGCACCAACACTTGAAACACCTGTATGGACCGTGATAATGGGCAGATGCGCAGAGCTACTAGCCAAAGTCAGTGTGGAGCAATACTAGGCAATATTAAGTCTCAGACCTTTTCCTTTCCTTCTCTCTCTCTCTTTTCCCTTCCCCTCTCCCCCTCTCTCTCCCCCCCCTTCTCTCTCTCTCTCTCTCTCTCTCTCTCTCTTGCTCTGTCTATTTATTTATCTATCTGTCTATCTATCTATTCATCTATCTATCTATATATTTGTATATATATTATTTATATATAATATATATATTTATTTGGTTATATATATAAGTAATATGTTTATTTGCTTATGTATATTATATATTATATATATATATATATATATATATATATATATATATATATAAACACACACACACACACACAACACCACACACACCACACACACACACACCACACACAAAACCCACACACACACACACACCACACCCACACTCACTCACACACAGATATATATATATATATATATATATATATATATAATACAATATATCCCTATATATACATATATATACATATATAATATATATATATATATTATATATTATTATATATATATATATGTATATATGTATATATATTTTATATTTATATAATATATATATATATTATATTATATATATATATATTATATATATCTATATATACATAGGTTCGGGGGAATTCCGACACAGATTATTGGCCTGATAGAAAGCCTCTATACTGGTACTGAAAGTGTTTGTAAAGTGTGGTGGGGGTATGTAAACTTCTTCCCTGTTAATTCAGGGGTGGGCAAGCTGTGTCCTTGCACCCCACACTTTTCAACACTTGTATGGACTGGATAATGGGAAAGAGCTACTGGGCCAAAGTCAGTGCGGAGCAACACTAGGCAATATTAAGGTCTCGGACCTTGACTTTGCCGACGATGTTGCCATCCTATCTGAGTCCTTGGAGTCACTTGTGGCGGCTCTTGATGCATTTAGCATGAGGCGAAGCCCTAGGCTTAGAGGTCTCCTGGACCAAGACCAAGATTCGGGACTTTGGGGGCCTGTTAGGGGAACCCTTTTCAGTCGATCCATGCTTGCGGCGAGGACTTGAAGTCACAGAAAGTTTTACATACCTTGGTAGCGTAGTCCATATCTCTGGGTTGTCAGACCGGGAAAGTCATAACGGATTGGTCTGGCAACGGGAGCCATGAACTCGATCAAAAAGGGCGTTTGGAGATGTCGGTACCTATGCCGAAGGACCAAGCTGCGTGTCTTCAAGGCCTTGATACTTCCAGTTTTGCTCTAGGGAAGCGAAACCTGGACGCTATCCAGTCCCTTGGGAGTCTCGCCTTGATGCCTTTTTGTAACAAGTCCCTTCGCTGGATCAGGGGGTACAGTTGGCAGACCACGTGTCCAACCGGCGGTTAAAACCGTGAGACCAGCATGGGACCTTGTTACTTGCATATTCCGGGATCGCCAACTCAGGCTATATGGCCACCTAGCTTGCCTCCCTATGGACGACCCTGCTCACCAGGTTGTCTCTCTGCGAGACAACCCTGGGTGGAGGAGACCTGTGGGACGTCCTAGGAGATCATGGCTTGGGCAGCTCGACGAGACCTGTCGTGAGGAAATGAGATGGGCCGTGTGCCTGCCTGGAGACTCGCCTCGAGGGATCCTCGTGGCTGGAA
>NC_051390.1:14032014-14035413 GCF_015228065.2 Penaeus monodon
CACACACACACAAAACACACAACACACACACACACAAACATATATAGATAGATTAGATAAAATAGATAGATTAGATATAGATATATATATATCATATTTCATATGTATGTGCGCTTTTATATGTTATATTGAATCAGATGGGTAGGCGATCAGGAATCGGGATGATTCTTCGTAAATTGAATCGAATAGACCCCCTCGGTTAAAAAGCAGTCTGCCTTACCATATTCCCTACAGTCCTACCTGTATGTATTATGTACCCCCCCCCCCCTCCTCTCTCCTCTCCTCTCCTCTTCCTCTCTCCTCTCCTCTCTCTCTCTCTCTCTTCTCTCTCTCTCTCTCTTCTCTCTCTCTCTCCCCTCTCCTCTCTCTCTCTCTCTCTTTCCCCTTCTCTTCTTTCTCTTATCAGGCCTATTTTGCCTGAACCCCTCACACACTAACGACATGGGTTGTCCACCACCCTGCCTTAAACGCCCTCTTCCTCATGCCGAGGCCTGACCTGACTTCGACTTTTAGCCTCGTGAATCACCCAATGGGAGTCCTACCTGAGCGGGCCCCCTCCCTTGTCCACATGCATCTTGGTGCGTGGTTTCCTTGGAATATTATACCTGAGCCAGCTAGACGCGTCACAGATGCACAGGGACACGATCTTCGTATTATGTATATATGTCAGTCTGTCTATTTATATCTATCTCTCTCTCTATTTTATCTATAGCTATATCAGTCTATCTTATGCATATGTATGTATGTATATGTATGTACACCACACGCGCACACACTCACACCACACCCCCCCACACCACACAAACAAAAACACAAAACACCCCACAAAAACCACAACACACACAACACCCACCACACACACACCACCCACACACCACACACACCCCACATACACCACGTTGTTACGTATATATATATTATATTATAATTTATTATTTTTAACCAAACCTATATATTATATATAATATATTATATATATATGTATTAATGTTTTGTATGTATTATTATGTATTGATTATAATAATTCTATTATATATTATATTAATATATTTTTATATTATATAGATATATATATATATATTATTTCATTATATATTTAAATTATGTATGTTTCCTTAATTTATTTATTTATTTTAAATTATATTTAATAATAATAAAAATATATTTTGTATGTGCATTCTGTATATATGCGTTTTAATACATATTATAATATATTTTTTAAAAATCTATATTAATATATATATATATAGTTTATAAATTATGTATATGCTTTTGTGACACACACACACACCACCCCCAACACCACACACAAAAACACACCCCCCACACACACACACACCCAAAACACACACACACACACACACACACCACCAGACCGCCGGTTGTTTATTCTATATGTTGTGTATGTAGTATTTAGTATGTATGTACGTACGTACGTACTATACATATTGAATCTGTATTACCATGTTAATATATATATATATAATATATATATATTATATATATTATAATATATATATATATATATGTGTTGGTATGTGTGTGTGTGTGTGTGGTGTGTGGTGTTTTTTGTGTTGTTTATGTTGTATTTTGTATGTATTATGTATGTATGTATTATGTTGTATTTTTGTATTGTTTTTATGCTATGTGTAGACGCGCATGATAATAAATAATATATTATATAAAATATATATTTTATTATTTTAAAATATATGAAAATTAATATTAACAAACCCACACAACACACCACACAACCACAACACACAACACACAACCAACACAAAACATATTATATATATATTATATATATATATATATAATGTGTTGGTGTGTGTGGTTGTGTGTTTTGTGTGTGTGTGTGTGTGTGTGTGTGTTTTTTTAATATTTATTGCCAAAGTAGAAAAAAACACAATGCAAAAACAAGTTTATTGATATGAACATCCACCGGTTCCCCTTCAGGCCCGAAAAAGGGAAAGGGGGGGGAGGGGGAAAACAGAGAGGAGAGGGAACATGGTGCTGGGGCAGGGGAGACGACAACGGGGGCAAAGGAGGTCAGTCAGGTGGGAAGATCGCATTTATGGCGGTCTGGCTAGGATGGAAAGGGGAAGGGGAACGAGCCGCTGCTTAAATTAAAATTTAGGCACGCTTTTTTAAGGAGGACTCCACAGTCTGCGGCGTGGACATCGTGAAAGGAAGATAATTCCGCCGCTGACCATAAAAGGGTTCCCGTTTTCCCTGATGGCAAAAATCCGTTTTGAGTGCCCCCCTAAACAGATATTGTTAACAGACGCTTATAAACTGGCCCTGTCTCGCCAAAGTATGTTTACACAGGAGGCCGGGATCCCACCTTCGAGGTAGGGGGGGTGTTCCATGGGCCCCCTCTCTCCCCCGGGCAAACCCTTTTTCAGGAGTATTTCGGTCGGGCTTATCCCTGCCATTTCCCTTCGTCCTTGGGGTTTGTCTGAGATATATCGTGCGTCTTTGCTCTCTGGCCTCATGACCGCCCTGTTCCCGGACTTCCTGAAAGCAACTGAACTCTCCCCTTCCTCTGTTTCAAGGTGGAATGGGGGGTTGACAACAAAACTCCATTTCTTGGGGTCCCCTTTTTTCTCGCTCTGCGATTACTTCTTCTCTATATACAGGAAACCCTCCATGGTATTTCTACCTTCTTTCGTAATCTACTCCTGTGAAAGAGGGTGGGCCCCTCGCTGTTTCCCCGCATCTGGACCCCCAGCACCTGGAGGAGAAACTGATTTCCCTTTGTCTTCGTTTTTTTCCCAAATGGGGGTACCCTCCGTGTTTTGACGTCGCGTTTTTTCTAGGGCGTGGCGTACCTCGACTCACCTAAAAGATTCCCCCTCTGCCCTCCTCCCTCCCTACCTCAGGGGTATACTCTCCCTCCCCCCTCTTCACTCTCCAACTGCAGGGTGGGCTTTCATCAGGGGAAAACTCGAAAACCCGGTCCCGCCACCCTACCCCTACCTTGAAGGGGGTTCTGATACTGTTTTTTGTGCCTACTGTGATAAGCATCCTTGCAAGAAGGCTCAGTCTCACAAGCTCTGCCTCAAAATAAAAATCCGGGGAAAACAAAAAATCGGTTTCCCTCAGTGTGCACAGGCCTCCTGGGTTGGTCTATCATCTATCTTCTATTATCTATCTATCTATATTATTATATATAATTTTATATATATATATTTATTATATATATATATTGGGCCGCGGTGGCCGAAAGGTTAGGCGTCACTCAAGACTGCACGACGGCAACTGATTCGAGGGTTCGATCACCGACCGCCGCGTTGTTTCCCTTAGGCAAAAGGGCTTCCCCTCGATTTTTGGGGGGGGTACCAAAACCAAAAAAAGGGGGACCAAAAAAGGGCCGGGCCCCCCGTCAAAAGCCGG
>NC_051390.1:14035513-14043230 GCF_015228065.2 Penaeus monodon
AAAAAAGGTGCATTAAGAACCTCGATTACGTCACTCACTTCGCCACGTGCCATGGTTCCCAACAAGGCTCGTGATGTAGCCTGAGGTAGCGCCGAGTCCGTCACGGCAGTATAGCTTCAGGCCATTGACAGCCGTGTCGTCCACATAGCCAAGGTCCTGGTACTGTGGGAGGAAGGACAGTGGGCTTATACACTATTATATACAGTCATACACACACGCGCGCGCGCGGGCGTGCATATATATATATATATATATATATATATATATATTTATATATATATATATATATATATATATATATATCATCATCATCATCAAGGGGCTAACGCCGACGGGGGCGCATGGCCGCATCCACCCTTCGCTTCCACCACGAGATCCCTCGAGGCGAGTCTCCATGCAGGCCACGGCCCATCTCTAATTCCTTGCGACAGGTCTCGTCGAGCTGCCCAAGCCATGATCTCCTAGGTCGTCCCACAGGTCTCCTCCTTGTCTCACAGAGAGACAACCTGGTGGGCACGGTCATCCACAGGGAGACGAGCTAGGTGGCCATATAGCCTGAGTTGGCGATCCTGGATTATGCAAATAACAGGTCCCATGCCAGTCTCACGGTGTAACCGCCGGTTGGACACGCGGTCCTGCCAACTGTACCCCATGATCCGGCGAAGGAACTTGTTACAAAAGGCATCAAGGCGAGACTCCAAGACATTGGATAGCGTCCAGGTTTCGCTTCCTAGAGCAAACTGGCAGTATCAAGGCCTTGAGACACGCAGCTTGGTCCTTCTGCATAGGTACCGACATCTCTAAACGCTCTTGTTGATCGAGTTCATGGCTCCTGTTGCCAGACCAATCCGTCTACTGACTTCCTGTCTGACAACCTAGAGATATGGACTACGCTACCAAGGTATGTAAAACTTTCTGTAACTTCAATGTCCTCGCCGCAAGCATGGATCGACTGTTAGGGTTCCCCTAACAGGCCCCCAAAGTCCTGAATCTTGGTCTTGGTCCAGGAGACCTCTAGGCCTAGGGCTTCGCCTCATTGCTAAATGCATCAAGAGCCGCCACAAGTGCCTCCAGGACTCAGATAGGATGGCAACATTGTCGGCAAAGTCAAGGTCTGAGACCTTAATATTGCCTAGTATTGCTCCACACTGACTTTGGCTAGTAGCTCTGCCCATTATCCAGTCCATACAGGTGTTCAAAAGTGTTGGTGCAAAGACACAGCCTTGCCTCACCCCTGAATTAACAGGGAAGAAGTTCGACATACCCCCACCACACTTTACAGCACTTTCAGTACCAGTATAGCGGCTGCTATCAGGCCAATAATCTGTGTCGGATTCCCTGAACCTATGTCATATATATATAATCTATAATATTATATTATAATATAATCTATATATATATGTATAGTATGTATATATGTATATATGTATATATACTGTATCTATGATGTATAATATATATATTAGCTATATATGTATATATATGTGTTATATATGATACTATGTATATATATATATATTATATATATATAATATATATATCTGTGTTGTGAGTGACGTGTGTAGTCGTGTGTGTGTGTGTGTGTGTGTGTGTGTGTGTGGTGTGTGTGTGTGTGTGCTGTGGGTGTTCGTGTGTGTGTGGTGTGTGTGTTTATATATAGATTATAATATATATATATAGATTAATATATAATATCTATTATATAATACATAAGCAAATAAAAATATATATTATACTATATAAACCAAATAAATATATATACTTAATATATATATACTATATATTAATATATATATATATATATATTTTATATCTATATAGATATAATTATATATCTATATTATATATATCTACACACACAACAAACAAATATATGTCATATATATATTATATACAAATATATAGGATAGATAGATGAATAGATAGATAGACAGATAGATAAATAAATAGGACAGAGCAATGAGAGAGAGAGAGAGAGGAGAGACGAGAGGAGAGAGAGATGAGAGGGAGAGAGAGATGGAAGGGATGAAGAAGAGAGAGAGAGCGGTAAAGAGAGAGGTGTTGAAGAGAAAGAGAGAGAAGAGAGAGAGAGAGAGAGAGGAGACGAAGAGAGAGAGAGAAGACGATGATGGGGAGAGAGAGAGAGCGTATAATGATGGGATAACTCTATTCTGTTACAGATGTGGATAATTCTATTTCTATTACAGTGGACACGTGGCTGTTTCACGTGGATCCAAATGTCCCAATAAGAACCACCCGCTCAGCGAGGGCGGAGGTCCATTTTATATTGACCTCGTTTGACGGGAGTCCGTGCCAGCTTACCGACGCCGGGGTAGGGTCGGCTTATCGCCTCCCGACCGGGGGAGTTCGCGTCAATGCGACCAGAGCGGTAGGTCACTCCACCTCTCTCTGGCAGCCATGAAGTGGCCTCCACGCGGCGCTTTTGACCCTTTAGACAAGTCGTAGCATGTCGTAGAGTCGTGTACCTTACGTGTGTTTTGAGTCCTGTAGCCACTGTTACTAAGGGCGCGTGTGTAGCCTCGTTATAATCGTGGTGGCAGCGAGGGCCGTTGCATCCTTTTGGCATGCAACACGGACACACACCCCGAAGAAATCCGCCGACCGCTTCAAGACATGGATAGAAAAAAAACACGTAAAGTACACGTTTGGGCCCCCTTTCTTATTTCTTTTTCCTCTTCCCTTGTGCATCCAATGTGTTAGCCGTGTGTTGTTTTTTTGTTGGGTAAGGTTAAAAAGGTGCTCAAGCGGACAGCAAAATGGCACGTTCTCCACTATTCTTCACCTCAGAGCGCATTTCCGTGCGTATCGAGTCATGTGATCAATAACATAATATCGTGCGTTAGTTATAATAATATTTCTCTCGTTTTTAGAGATTTATATGTTTCATCTGCACACGAATTAACGCGTCGTGATTTTATCGTATAACGAATATCATTTCATTTTATCTAGTCCTAACCCTCGCCCCGACTGGCCGTCCCTTTCTTTCTTTTGCGGTCACTTTGGATGTAGAAAAAGGTTATTCCTGTCTTGACCTGACCTCCTTTCTCTTTTCCGGTCGGTGGCGGCCGTGGGTAGGCAAATGACCGCTTGTTACATTTGTAATTTGGTTTGTTGTTTGGTTGACGCCTGGGGAATTAACCATAGCATTGTTACATTTCTTTTGGTGGACACGTTCTATCCGGCGTCTAGAGCGAAGCTTTTGTAACGCAACTTTCTCTTTAAATAGTATTATTTGGAATATAGCGTAGGAATCTTCCCTCTTATCCTAGTGCACAGGCTTGCCCGATAGTGCCCCCGGGTTGCGTAAACTCTAATAGATACTGCGCTCCGTCGTTCGAGGTAGTGCAATAACGAAGTATTCGTTCGTCGGCTCCCTTTGAGTCGGGTGGACCGCGTTACGTCCGTAATTAATGTAGGACTAGGGTTTAGCTAGAATCATTATTCGCTTATTAATCACACCTCTTCTCCCTTTGAAGTCGCTCGCATGTTTTGGTTACCCCCACGCGTTTGTGTGATCGTAGTGAAATTTATATATCCTTCGGGAATCTTGCGAGAGCCCATTACAGATAGCAGAAGTGAGAGCAGGGTTATTAATCCTGGCTCGAGTCGCGCAGTCAATACGGAATTGGGTATAGGATCCCCCGTATTGAGTTTTAGTGAAGTCGAACGTGCCCAAGCTAGACATGTACATCGGCCCTAGTTCAGATTTCTGACCCCGAGAAGATTTGCTTGATAAAAAAAAAGTGGCGAATATTTTTTTTCATGTCCACCAGTCAATTCATGCGTACATTCTATCGCATTCCTTATATTTTGAATCAATGTGGTAGTTAAATAATCTTAAATAGCTTAGCATTGCTAATTACTTCAGTTTTGTTATATGTGAACGTTAATATTCGTTTTTGTCGATTCTTCTCTGTGTGAGGTCACTCGCATTTCCCCTCTCATAACGCTAGCTTGTCACTACACACGCATACATCACACCCTTCACCTCACTCACACACGCAGACAAGGACCTGACCCTTTTCATTAATAAGGCTGGTTGCTGTGCTTGTAGTGCCGGCGTTAAAGATTTATTATGTATCTCTTTAGCCGCAATTTTGTCCGTCGTGACGAGTGGTTGTACCATAAAGTACAAAGTACAATCATTCTTATCTGTGTGACGAACTATGGTTCAAATAGATCTTCGCGGATCGCCGATGTTGTTCCCTTATCTATTCTCTATCTATCCGAGATGCGTTGGTAGTTCAAATAGGTCCTCTGCGGACGCTACTGACACTCCCTCTTCTATTTTCTTCTTACCTTTGGAAATAAAACACAAAATGAAAACAAAAAAGACGAAAATAAGTTAAAAACCACATTAAAAACCGTAAAATTGTTATACCGCTAGATGGTAATTACCACCCCATATTCTCGGTAGCTTTCTTTTTCTCTACTCCGGCCTACGTGGTGTGATTTCTGCTCCCCGACTTTATATGCAGTCGGACCGAGTACAGCACGAGGGAGGACCCTTAGGATGCTGTGAGAAGGACAGTCATCGAAGTGCCATAGGCCCACGGGACCAGGATTTTCGTCAGAAAAGGTTTTAAGGCCGTCCAGCGTATGGACGGGCGTTGCCTGCCAGACTCCCGTAGATCCAGCGACACAGCACCTTTGCAGCAGGTACCAGTCGCCCCAGAATGCGTGCATGGCGGAGCCTGCAGTCCGGTCAACTCAGGAGCTCGTAGCGCAAGATATCAAGCGCCCCGAGATGCCGTCCCTGCCCCGACGCCAGTAGATCCGACGAAGATTAGGGAACGGTGTGGACGCGAGAAGGACCTGGACGAGATCTGTGAGGAGTGTGGACGAGGACGCCGCCGAGTATGGCTGGGCCAGGACTTCAACGAGGAGGTCATGACGAATCCGAAGTCAAGGAGCGACTTGTGCGAGACTTCGAGGATACGTGGAATATCGATGGACGAGCAGATTACACCAAGACCGGAGGATGAGGACAACATGGACGAGCAGCACGAAGTTGAACCAGGACGACGCACTAGAACGAGGACGACCAGCCAAGTTAGGTCACCCTTGAAGCGCCCTCGAGGGCGAGGCGCGAGTAGGTGCCGCCGAGCAATATAAGATGTGGATAATTCTATTTCTGTTACAGGATGTGGATATATTTATATTTTCTATTACAGGGACCCACGCGCTGTTTTCCACGTGTATCAAAATGTCCCAAAATAAGAACACCCGCTCAGCGAGGGCGGAGCGTCACATTTCTATATCGACCTCGTTTGACGGGAGTCGTTGCTAAGCTACACCTCGCTAAGGTCAGCCCTCGCCTCCTCCAGTGGGTGACCGTGACTCGCCGCGGCCTTTGTAACCCGTATAAATAAAATGTCGTGTTCGTTATACTGCGTGGAGGCAACTCTCAGAAATAAAAGATTCAAGCATTTTGGTTAAAACAAGTATAACTACCCTTGTTCACCATTGTATAAGGCATGGAGAGCCTTTTACAGAGGAGAGAGGAGAGATGGAGAGATGAGAAAGATTGGGGAGTGAGGTGAGATGAAGAAGACAAGAGAGAGAGAGAAAGAGACGAGAGAGAGAGAAGAGAGAGAGAGAGAGAGAGGAAAGGAGAGGCCATACATACATACATAGATAAAAATATTTAAGTTATATAACATATATATATAATTTATATACATATATTACTATACAATATAGCATATATTTTATATTTATATAAATTATATATTATATATATATATACTATCCATATAATATATATACATTATTTATATTCACTCACACACACACGCACACCACACATATGGACGACGGAGATAACCGCATACGAGCGGCGAGCCAAATGGCGACGAAGCTTTCAAACGCCTTCGCAACACAAGGTAGGAACCGGCCACGCTAAGCTTTTAAAAGAAAATTCACTCCCATTATTCTGAAATATTATCACAGACGAACTTACAAATCATCCCATTAAACATAGCTTACAGAATCGAATTTACAGATAACCCACAGTGGATGGATCATGGATATAAACTATTCCAAGTGATAATACATTGTAATGCCATTCTAGGTTTATCCCAAAAACATTTGCTGACAAAAACTAGACAAAACTAAGAAACGCAAGAAGCTCCAAGCTGTATATTTTTATACTGGGGTGTGTGTATATTATATGTATATTAATTATAAAAATTTAAAAAATATGTAGTATTAAATAAAAATATAAAATTTTTATTATAATATATATTTTATATATATTATATATATTAAATATATATGTAATAATATGTTATATATATGTATATATATTGATAATATATTTAAAATATATTTTAAAAATTTAATATATATATATATATAATAATATTTTATGTGTGGTGTGTGGGGGGGGGTGTGTGTGTTTTGTGGGGTTGTTGTGTGTGGGGTACTTTCAAAAAAACAGTTTGTTTCCTTAAAAAAAAAATTTTGCAAAAGAAAAAAAAACTATAAAAAAAAAGCTCAGGTTTACCTTTAATTCGGAGATGAAAGACTAATCGGCGGCCCGGTTTGGGCGTGGCAAGTAAAATAGTAAACAAAAAAATGGAAGTGAAAAAAATGCCGGATTTTTTTGAAATCCCAAAAAATGAAAGATTTGGAATATATATTTATATAAAATATATAACAAATTTTAAAAATATATAAATTTAATATATTAAATATATATAATATATAATTTTTATACATGTATGTAAGTGTGTAATATATATATATATAATATATAATTTTATATATTAAAATATAATATATATATATATTTAAAATATTAAAAATAAACACACACACAATATGTGTATTTTGTACGTGTGGGTGTGGTGTGTGTGTGTTTTTTTTTGTTGTGGGGGGTGGGTGTGTGGTGTGTGTTTTGGTGTGTGTGTGTGGTGGTTGTGTGGTGGGGTGGCGTGTGTGGGGTGGTGTGTTTCAGTATATTAAAAATATTAATATAATAATATATTATAATTATATAGTAAAATATAATTATATAAAATATATATAATATGTAATATAATATTAATAATGTTATAATATATATTTATTAAAAAAATAAAAATATATTTTTTAATATATGTTTTAAATAAGTGTGTGTGATAGATGTGTGTGTGGGTGTGGCGTGTGTGTGTCGTTGGCGTTGTGTTGGGGTTTGTGTTTGTGTGTGTTGGTTGTGGTGTTGTGTGTGTGGGTGGTGGGTGTGTGTGGGTGTGTGGGGGTGTGTGTGTGGTGGTAATATAACAAATATATAGTAACATATATGTTATATACAATTTTTTATATATATGTGTATAATATATATATAATTTTAAATAAATATTTATATTTTAATATATATAAATTTTGTACACCACACAGCAGATAGAAAAAAAACGGTTTTAAAAAAATATTAATCACTCCCCCCCGTAAAGAATACCCAAATTCGAAACATTTGAAAATTTCAGGCACATTTATTACATTTTTTTTTTTCTCAAAAAGATGCAAAAGGAACACCCCAAACCGCAGTAGATAAATACAGTACATCAGAAAAACAGGAGGGGTTTAAACTGGGTTTCCGGAAAAGGGCAAATAATCGCACACGACGAAGATCCCACATAAAAAGCTTAACAAAGCGAATTAAGCGATGGCACCTCAACAAGTACGAGACGCTGACCCCACAAACCCCCGTTGG
>NC_051390.1:14075244-14083488 GCF_015228065.2 Penaeus monodon
TGATGGAATGGCATACCTGAAGAGGATACTTTCGATTGCATCAAGTCATCATTCTACATATGACTGATTTGTATAAACGGCTCATAAATTGATTAAAACCATGCACTAAAAATAAACTAAAGTATAGCCAACGATTACACTATATTATATTAAAAGGACTCATTTAATACTCTCCTATCTATCAGTGTTTTGTATATATCCATGACCTAAGCTTAAACTAAACATAAATAGTTATTATACAGGCAAATAAGTTAAAATTATCATACTATTGAGACTAAAATCACCCAGACACAATGAGATACAGAAACGTAGAATAAACACACAACACAAAAATATATAGATTTTTTGTTTTCAATTATTCTAATGTATTAGTTTAATTTACGAAAATACTTATAAATAGTATAAGGAGAGGTATAGTGGTTCATAGCGGCATTTACAATATTTTGCTTGTTGCAAAACGGGAGCTGAACGATTTTTTGTGTACGAAACTGACAATTTAGCACATTGGTAAGCAAAAGGGTAATTATCTGCAAAGTTACGGTCATTGCCTGAACTCATTATATATATATATATATTATATATATATAATATATATATATATATATATAATATATATTGTATATATATATATATATATATATATGATTATATATATTTAATTATTATAATATATAGTTTATTATAATACTTATGAATATTATAATATATATATATTATAATTACAATATATTACTATATCAATATAATAATCTATATATATATATAGATATATATATATATCAAGAGTCAGGCAATGACCGACACTTTGCCAGATAATTCCCTTCGCCTGGCGTTACCAACTGCTAAATTGTTCCAGTTTCCGTACCACAAAAAATCGCTTTCAGCTTCGCCAGGTGTTTGCAACAAGCAAAATATTGTAACATCGCCCGGCTATGGAACCCAACTATACCCCTCTCCTTCATCACTACTTTCATAAGTATTTTCAGTAAAGTTAAACTGAATACATTAGAATGAACTTGAAAACCAAAAAATCTACGTATATTTTTGTGTTGTGTGATTTATTCATACGTTTCTGTATCCATCATTGTGTCACTGGGTTACGATTTTAGTACATCAATAGTAAATTGAATAAAATATACTACTAACATTATTATACTATCTGCCTGCATTATAATAACTATATTATGTTTAGGGTTGTAAAGCATTTAGGAAATCATGATGGAATTGATAAATATTAACAAAAAACACTGATAGATAGGCAAGAAGGTATTAAAATGAGTCCTTTTATAAATATAACTATAGTGTAATCGGTTGATGCTATATCCTTGTTAATGTTTTGTGAAAACTTTCAAATTATGTGCTGATATGGTTTGTAATAATTTCAAATGATTTATGAGCTCGTTTTATAACAAAGATCAAGTTTGCCATATGTAGGGAAAGATGAATGACTTTGAATGCCAAATTCTGAAATAAGTTGTATTCCTCTTCAGGATCACCATTGCCATTCCCACCTACAGCTTGTGATAACATTGTCATGGATGGCTACTGGTAGCTTGCAATTGGCCGTTGCTGACGCTTTTCATATGTCAGGGCAATTTGTGAACAACTGGACCGCCAAAATAGTCAGAACCATAGCAGCTCTGCTGCAAGAATATATTAAACGACCATCGAGAGAAGATTTTTCTATCATCAAAAATGATTATTTTGAAATGTCTAGTTTCCCTGGGGTATTGGGTACAAGTGACTGCACACATGTACCCAATCAGAGTTCTGAGGAGCTCGGACTGAAGAATTTAGATGCAGAAAGTTTTTTTCTTTTTTTTTTCTTTGAATGTTCAGGCAGCTTGTGTACCAAATCTATAATTTTTTGGCTTTGCGTGCCATTGGTCTGGTTCTGTTCATGATAGCAGAATATTTAGTAACAGTAGATTATTAATTGATCTTCAACATGATTTGTTAGAAGGGCATCACTTTCTAGGTGACTGCTTCCATTCCTTCTCATGCTAGTGGCAAATCCTAGGTATAACTTATCGCACTCTAGAGCACGAAATACAGTTGAGAGAACATTTGGTGATTCAGGTGCCTCGACCATTCTCATGAGGAATAACTTACAAACAGTTATGGCGACTATTTGCATTGAAGTTGTCTTGCACAATATGGTTATAAACTATAGAGAAGATCTGTAAATCTTTCATGGTGATAAGAAGGAAGTAGCTGTAAATACAGTAGATGTAGAACACATTGCAAATACTGCCGCTCGAAAGAAGCGAGACATAATTAGTTTGTTTCATTGTTGTAAATTAAATTAAGCATATGGCAATTACTGAGAATGTTATCAGTCCATTACGCTATTCCTCATGGTGTCTGTGATATGCACAACTGATTATTTTTTGCATGTAATGGATAATAAACAATGAAAATACTGTTTCCTTTTTTAAACAATAACAAAATTCTACTTATTGCAAGTACATTTGCAACTATTTGTCGGAAGGACATGGATACCCCTTCCATAGACTTCTTAATGGTTTGTGAAAACTCTGATGGTGTAAAACTATAAAATGTAAGGTGATGTCATGATAACAAATATTCATATCAAATAAGATTTAAAATACTCAAAATACTCACCCAAAACTGGACTAGAAGAAGAAAAACAAAGAAAACTGCAAACTGGAACTTTAACTAACCCATTGTCACAATACATTAAAAGGAGCACAAGAACTGGGTACATAATTCTGGTGCCAGGATAAGAGTATGTATTGATGTATATATGTACATACATTTGTGTGGTGTGTGGTTAATACATGTTACTGCATCCATCATTGTATCATTGGCTTCTGCTTTTTGACCATCAGTAGTAAGTTGAAGAAGTTGTATACCAATAACATCATAATATCTATAATAGTAACTATAGTGTGTTTAGTGTTGTAGAGTATATACGAAATCAAGAGTCCAACTCCTTCAGTTCTTTCTTTTAGCCTTTAACATACTCATTTTTTCCCGATGGCATTATTCCAAACGCTCTAGTTTCCGTTTGTATATTTGAATTTCTAAATCTATCTTATGTTTATAATGCTGCTCAATTGCACACGATATTTGATTGTGTAATTTTTGCTTTTCAGCTTTTACTCTGCTTCTTACGGATGGGCTTTCCTTTTCTACTGATTGTTCGGCGTCAAAAAGTCCACTAATAGATTTTAATTCTATCAACAGTTACTACAAGTCACTTCAATAGAGCTTAAGTTGCTGTTTTCACCTCTATCATTTATCTTTGGGGCAACTGAAGGATTTCTGATGTGGGAGTTGTCTGAAATTCTCCCTGAATTATAAGGATGTCTGAGGCGCCCTCATCTATTGGTATAGGCGGTGGGCCACCAGCATTTTTTTTTAATATAAAGAGAAACCGAAAATATTTCTAGATTTGGTAAACCGAACCTGGCTGGTTATGATTTGCTACTTTGTAATTTCATTTTATGTGTTATGGTTATGTATAAAATACTTCATATTACAATAGAGCATGTAAATTTGCTTATTTCTGATGCTTTCCCAGATTTTTCTCGCATGCCGGGCAGTCCCTATGAACCCACTTTTGTTGTGAATTTTTTCTGCGATTTCCTGCCAGACTTTGGGATTTTTTGTGTGACTTATATCCAAATGCTCTTTAACAATTTCTATTAAAATTTCTTTATCTGTGGCAGAAACAGGAGAAACTCTTTTTCAGGTACCAGCGAAAGCCATGGTAACTTGTGCGACAAGGTAAACATATTCAAATTCCCCGCGTCGTTTAACGTTAGCGATAGGGTTAATGATCGCCTGCCGTAAGTGTTGTTTCGTGGTAAACTCGGCTCTCGTTAACGCCTAGCGGAGCATCGTTAGACGGTCGCCAGCCCTTCCCGAAACTTTTATGGTGCGGCCCTCAGTCTCAACTGGTGCAGAGGAGGTGCCAGGGGCTACTTCTAACATTGGGAGACCCTGTTCCAAGGCGTAAATCCAAGGCCACTTGTGACTGGTGTGTGTGTGTGTGTGTGTGTGTGTGTGTGTGTGTGTGTGTGTGTGTGTGTGTGTGTGTGTGTGTGTGTAGAGAGAGAGAGATATATACAGGCAGACAGACGGCCGAACGACATAAAAGACAGAGGTATAAATACAGAGGTAGGGATTTAGCTATCACAAAACCAATAGCGAGGCCACGTGGGTAGAGAGAGGACGTGCAAAATGACGATGGCGGTCAGCAGCCGAACAGGAAAGAGCGAGAGCAAACAGAGGCGCATCGGCCACAATCACTGAATAAACACATTAAGTCATCAAACGCGCAGCCCCTTCCATCCGCCATCATCAGCGCCCTCTACCTCGTCACCGCGCCATTTCACCTCGCCCTCTAGCTTTCCCTCGACTTTTCTGCTCTGTATCTCCTCCTCTTCGCCCTCCAACACTGCCATCATCCCCTCTTCGCACTCCAACACTGCCATCCTCCCCTCTTCGCACTCCAACACTGCCATCCTCCCCTCTTCCTCCTCTAGCTCCCATTTCATTCGCCTACATTTCCTCACCTACAAGAACTGCTCCTGGTCTCACTCTCTTCCGCCCCCACCTCCTCCTCTCCCACCTCCATACCCCCCTTCCTCCAAAGGGTGACGTGGTCCCAAAAAGAGTCGAAAAAGTTACAAGTTTGAGGCTTAATTATCGTCTTTGGTTACCATGTAATTAGATAATGGTTCGTAATTACTCCAGGTGAACTCTCAACTAATTGCCTGGTTTCGCGGGGTAGGGGAGGGGGAGGAGATGGGGCAGGGGGTGAGTTGAAATTATTGTCATCATCAGCCCATTAACAGATTGTTCTCCTGTTTCTGACCTCAGCAATAAGCGGTTGGTCTTTAAATCCTCGTTTTACGTTTATAATCATCTTCGTGTGTGTATGTGTCTGTTTTGTAATGAAATGTCCGTTCTCGTGACCTGTTTTTTCTAAGGGGCCATTATGCACATAAACGCGGAGGTGTTAACGTTAGGACCTTTCTTTTTTCCTTCCGTCCGTCTTTTTTCCTTCATTACTTGGTTCTTGCACTTTACTTTAGATGCGTAGTTCTTAAAGAAGATATTCTTTGTGTTTCCTGTTTTTGTTCATCTGTAGCAGATGCAGACATTCTAGTTTCATATGAAAATATTTTGATCATATAGAAACGTGTATTACATATTAGCATACATATGATCACCATCATCATCAGCAGCATTTTTATGTATTCTTATTTTTATCATAAATTGTGTATTATTCTTATATGAAATCATAAACATAAATATGTTTAAGGATGCGATGCCTTAATAGGAAAGAAAGGCTCACGGCTTATTTGCACAAACACGCATACATACACAAACATACACATTTACACTCACAAACAGGAACAAACACACGAATACACATACTATCACTATCTCTCTCTCTCTCTCTCTCTCTCTCTCTCTCTCTCTCTCTCTCTCTCTCTCTCTCTCTCTTTCTCTTACTGACTGTCCCCACTTTTAGTGCATGGTAAAACCGGCCATTCCTTCCATACAGGGCATAATGTTGAAGCACAATAAATAGCCAACTACATTTTGACAGAAATCACAAACCCTAAATCATTACTGTCATTATTATTGTTATCATTGTCATTATCACGATTATTACTCTTATTATTGTCATTGTTATTATTATTATTTATTAATACTATTATTATTATTACTATTATTATTATTATTATTATTATTATCACTGTTAATATTATTATTATTATTGTTATTATGATTATGATTATTATTATTGTTATTATTATTATTATTATTATTATTATTATTATTACTATTATTATTATTATCATTATTATAATTACTACTACTACCATTATTATCATCATTATTAAAAAAGGAAAGAAAAGGGCTGAAACATCAGGTAGAAGAGATGGCAAAGAAAAAGCAAAAACAATTAATAAAGAGGCAAAAAGAGTAGTGGCACAGGCAAAGGCGGGAGTGGTAAAGGAAAGAAGAATTGGAAACACTGGGAGGAGAGATATATGGGTTGGCGAAAGGGCGGAAAAGAGCGCCGAAGGACCTTGCCCACAAAAAAAAGAATAAATAAATAAATAAAAGTGGGAAAAGCACTAAGTGGAGTTAAAGGTATTAAGAACAAGCTGAAATAATATTTTGAAATGCTACTGAACGAAGAAAGTAAAAGAAGAGTTTTCGGGGAAGGAACACTAACTGAAGTGAAAGGGGCGTTGCGGCAGATGAAGAATGGAAAGGCAATAGGCCCTCGTGAAATACTGGCAGTAGTGTGCAAGAGTTTAGCGAGGAGCGAGTGAATGTAGTATGGGAGCTAATGAAGAATGTTTACAATCAAGAAAAAATGACAAATGCAGAGAGACAGTGATTACACCAATATACAAAAACATAGGTGATACCCAAGATTGTGGGCACTATCGGGGAATTAGATTAATGAAAAATACAATAATAATCTAGAAAAAATAACTAAAAAAAGAATAAGATGTCAAACGGAGATTGGTGAACAACAATTTGGGCAAGGAACAACGGATGCAATTTTTGCTTTAAGGCAAATGGTGGAGAGGTAAGAGCTACATCTCATAGATTAAAAAAAAAACATATGATAGAGTGCCGAGAGTAGAATGTGGAGGTACATGAGAGAAAAAAAGTATCATAAAAGTATGTAAGACTAGAAAATTTAAGGTTGGGGTTCATCAAGGTTCGTCTTTAAGTCCATACATAATTGATTTGATAATGGATGTACTCAAGCCGAAAACAGAACAACCAGCTCCATGGGATGTGTTATCTGCAGAAAAATTTGAGCAGAAGCTGGAGAGATGGAGAAGTGAGATGGAGGAGAGCAGGCTTACGGGGAAGATACAGGGGAGGGTGTCCGGTTGCTAGGAGAAAAATCGGAAAGGGCTAACACCTTTAAATACTTAAGCTCGCGCATGTCATCAGATAGGGCACTGTATTAAGAAATAAGGTTACAATCAGCCTGGAGGAACTGGAAGAATATGGAGCTTTGTATGACAAGAAAACATTGTGAGAATGAAAGGAAAATTATAAGGGACGGTGGTGGGACCAGCATTGCTGTGCGGGGCAGAAACGTGGCCAATTAAAAAGGACCAGGAGAAGAGGCTTGGTGTGGAAAAAAATCATAAGTTAAGGTGTATGTGCAGAGTTACTAGCCTTGACAGGATTAGTAATTAGATTTCAGAGAGAAAGGGATAACTGGCGAAGACTATTTTAATAGGGAGGAATGGAAATGACTATTCAGAAATAGCGACCCCGAATACAGACGAGATTGAGCTAAAGAATTATTATCATCATCATCATCAATGTTAATATTATCAATATTATTATGATTTCATTATTATTATTATTATTATTATTATTATTATTATTATTATTATTATTATTATTATTACTATTATTATTATTTTTCTTTTTATTATTATTATTATTATCATAATCATCATCATCACCATCATCAGTACTTTTATCATTGTTATAATAATAATAATAATAATAATAATAATAATAATAATAATAATAATAATAATAATAATAAATATTATTATCATTATTATTGTTGTTGTTGTTGTTATCATTATTATTATTATTATTATTATTATTATTATTATTATTATTATTATTATTATTTTATAGTTATTGTTATTATTATTACTATTATTATTATTATTGCTGTTATTATTATTATTATTATTATCATTATTATTATTATTATTATTATTATTATTATTATTATTATTATTATTATTATTATTATTATTATCATTATTATTATCACCATCATCATCATCACCATCATTAGAACTTTTATCATTGTTATAATAATAATGATAATAATAATAATCATAATAATAATAATAATAATAATAATAATAATAATAATAATAATAATTATTATTATTATTATTGTTATTATTATTATTATTATATTATTATTATTATTATTATTATTATTATTATTATTATTATTATTATTATTGTTATTATTATTATTATTGTTGTTATATTATCATTATTATTATTATTATTATTATTATTATTATTATTATTATTATTATTATTATTATTATTATTATTATTATTATTATTATTGTTATTATTATTATTATTATTATTATATCATTTATTATTATTATCATTATATTATTATTATTATTATTATTTATATTATTATTAATTATATTTATTATTATTATTAATCATTTA
>NC_051390.1:14083588-14088588 GCF_015228065.2 Penaeus monodon
CCCCCGGGGGCCCCCCGGGGGGGGGGGCCCCCCCCCAAAAATTTGGGGGGGCCCGGAAAATTTTGGAAAAAAACCCCCCCGGGGGGCCCCGGGGTTTAAAAAAGGTTTTTTTGGGGGTTTTTTTTTTGGGGGTTTTAAAAAGAGAGGGGGGAAAAAAGGGGGAAAGGGGAGAGAGATGAGGGGGAAGAAAAAAAAAAAAGGGGGGGAAAAAAGGGGGAAAAGGGGAAGAAAAAAAAAAAAAAGGGAGGGAGAGAAAGAAAAAGGGGGGGGGGGGGAAAAAAAAAAAAAAAAAAAAAGGGGGGGGGAGAAAAAAAAAGGGGAGAAAGAAAAAAAAAAGGGGGGGGGGGGGGAGAAAAAAGAGAGAGGGAGGGGGGGGGGGAGAGAGGGGGGGGGGGAGGGGGGGGGGGGGGGGGGGGGGGGGGGGAAAAAGAGGGAAAAGGAAAGAGAAAGAAAAAGGGGGAAAAGGGGGGGGAAGAGAGAAAAAAAGGGGGGGGGGGAAAAAAAGGAGGGAGGGGAGAGAGAGAGAGAGAGAGAGAAAGAAAAAAAAAAAAAAAAAAAAAAAAAAGGGGAAAAAGGGAGAGAGAGAAAAAAGAGGGGGAAAAAAAAAAGGGAGAGGGGGAGAGAGAGGAGAGAGGGGGGGGAAAAAAAGGGGGGGGGGGGGGGGGGAAAAGGAGAGGGGGGGGGGAAAAAAGGAAAAAGGGGGGGGGGAAAAAAGGGGGGGGGGGGGAGAAAAAAAAAAAAAAAAAGAGGGAAGGGAGAGAGAAAAAAAAAAAAAAGGGGAGAGAAAAAAAAAAGGGGGGGGGGGGGAAAAAAAAAGAGGGGGGGAGAAAAAAAAAAAAGGGGGGGGGGAAAGAGAAAGGGGGAAAGGGGGGAAAAAAAGGGAGGGGGGAAGAGGGGAAAAAAAAAAAAAAAAAAAAAGGAGAGAGGGAGAGAGGGGGAAAAAAAAAAAAGGGGGAGAAAGAAAAAAGGGGGGGGGGGGAGAGAGAGAGGGGTTAAAAAAAAAAAAAAGGGGGGGGAAAGGGAAAGAAAAAAGGAGGGGGAGAGAGAGAAGGGGAAAAAAAAAAATTTTTTTTTTTTTTTAAAAAAAAATTTTTTTTTTTTTTTTTTTTTTTTTTTTCCCCCCCCCCCCCCCCCCCCCCCTTTTTTTTTTTTTTCCCCCCCCCCCCAAAAAAAAAAAACCCCCCCCCCCAAAAAAAAAAAAAAAAAATTTTTTTTTTTTTCCCCCCCCCCCCTTTTTTTTTTTTTTTCCCCCCCCCCCCCCCCCCCCCCCCCCTTTTTTTTTTTTTTTTTTTTTTAAAAAAAAAACCCCCAAAAAAAAAAGGGGAGAGAGAGGGGGGGAGAAAAGGGGGAAAAAGGAAAAGGGGGGAAAAAAGGGGAAAAAAAGGGAAAAAAAAGAAAAAAAGAAAAAAAGGGGGGGGGGGGGAAAAAAAAAGGGCGAGGGAGAGTAAGAAGGGGGGGGAAAGAGAAAAAAAAAAAAAGGGGGGGGGGGGGGGAAAAAAAAAAAAAAAAAAGGGGGGAAAAGGGGGGGGGGGGAAAAAAAAAGGGGAAAGAGAGAAAAAAGGGAAAAGAAAAAAAAAGGGGGGGGGGGGGGGGGAAAAAAAGGGGGGCCCAAAAAAAAAAAAAAAAGTTTTTAAAAAAAAAAAAACCCCCCCAAAAAAGGGGTTTTTTGGGTTTCTTTTTTTGGGGGGGGGGGGGGAAAAGGGGGGGTTTCCCGGGGGTTTTTTTTTCACGGGTTTTTTTCAACAATTTGCCCGGTTTTTTTCAAAGTTAAAGCTGGTTTAAAATAACAAAACAGTTACATCGTTATATTACTCTATGAAGATAATTGATTGGAAGAATATATTAAAGTACATAATACAATAACTTCTATCATGACTGTGGTAGTACACATTTCATATACTGATCTGTAATTTGGGCAACCTTAGGTTTGCTGTAATTGCATCAACTGGAAGGCCGCATAACGCCATGTGTATTTTCACATCAGAATGGGCCTCCAAAGTCTATTTGTCTTATTGATGTGTGATTATCTTTATCTGTCTTTGACTCGGCAAATTTATCTATGACTCCCCACGAAAATGTCTTTGAGAGGCAGTTTTTTTGTCTATGATTCGGCTGAAGAAGCCCCCTTTGATTTACTGCCAAACGTTGATTTAGTTTCCTATATTTTACTGATATTTTCTTTTCATTCTGTAAGTACTTTAATTTGTCCTTAAGGACCGCGTAAGGACTGTCTTTAATTTGTCCTTCTGCGATCTTTCCTCTGTTGAAGATTATCCCACTTTGGAAATAATAAGAACAGTTTCTTTCGATAAACTGTCAAACGTTAATTGTAAACTGTCTTCTTTAAAATTTTTGCTGTATTTATTTTAAAAAGAACATACGGCGTTTTTCAGGCCGTTTATTCTGATTATCAGTATTAACTTTGAGATGTGACAACGGGCCAATTCATAGACAAAATTGCGAAGAACAGTCAGATTTTTCATGAATACCGTCCCAGGGGCGGTATTTATGAAAGATCACAAGATTTTCATAAACAAATTTAAAGGGCTTTTCCTAAAAAATTTCTCAAGGGCTAATCGTCGTGGATTGTCGTAAAATTTGTCTTTGACTCGTTTTGACTATTGTTCTGAGCCATTTTGCCCGTGACTCACATTGTAGCCGTATTTGAAATTTAGCACTTAACAAGCATTTTTTAAAAATCTTAGGGAACCCTTAACATTTAAGTCTTTTTTATTTTTCCCCACATTTGTTTACAATAAGTTAAAAAAAAATGAAAAGGAAAAAATTTTCCCTATTTATTTGGTATGAAGGTATTTTTTCAAAAACTGTAAAAAACGCAGACTGTTGGGGGGGTTAAAGCCCCTTTTAAAAATTTTCCCTCAAAACCCCTTAAAATTTGGGCCCTTTTTCCCTTTGCGACGTTCCACTTTTCTCTTTTGAAAAAGCTAATTTGGGGCCGCGCGCCTTTCAGCAGAAAGCAATATAACAAATCTAAAGGATGCGAAGTAAAAGTTTTTTAAAAGACGTTAGAATAATAGTATAATTAGCATTTAATACAAGATTTTTCAAAACAGTTTAATTTTTAAATTTTATTTTTATTAAGCCTAGTTTTCGGGGTTAACTTTAAAAAAGTTTAGTGAATTCATAGACCGGGAAATTTGCCCCAAAGGGCCGAATCAAAATGATAGTCCTAATATTTATTTGTATAGAGTATTCTATGAAGTTTCGTGAATACCGCCCCTATATGATAACATTCCATACAAGGAATATGACATGCCGTATATGTAAGCAACTTTTTTCCCCTCCTTTTTCTGTCGTCACCCTGTCACAAATCTCTCTCGCTCTTTCTTCCCTCTCTCCTCTACTTTCTTTATCCTCTTTTCTGTCTCTCCCTCCCCGTTCTTTTTCCTTTTCCCCCCTTCTCACCCTCTCCCTCCGTTGTCCTCAGATCGAAGTCAAGGAGGGTCCCGGGGTCCCAAAAAAAATACAAGACGCACATTTCGGTCAACCCCAAAATCGGTGACGAAGGCGGACATCGGCGAGTACAACTGCATCGCCAACAACAGCCAAGGCGGCGCCGAGCAGGTGGTGCGGGTGGCCGCCTCCGACCCCATGCCGCCCAACAACCGCAACGCCCTAGAGAACAGGTGCGGGACCCGGGGGAGGGGGGTGAAAGGGAAAATGGCCAGGGAGGGGGGCTATTAGGGGAGGGAAAGGTCCGTGGAGGGAGGGGAGGGCCCAGCGGGAGGGGAGGGAGACAGGTGCGAGGGGCGCCGAGGAGAATGTTGAAGGGGGAAGGGAGGCCAAGGTGGAGGGAGGGGGGCAGAAAGAGGAAGGCTGGGGAATGAAGAGAAGTTTCCCAGCGAACGCAAAAAGGGGAAAGCGGGGAGGAAAAAAAGGGCAGATAATACCTTATAAGAGAAATGAGATTATAATAAAAGGAAACGTGGAGGAGGAGGAAAGAACAGAGAATAAGAGACCTTAGTAAGCGCAACAAATGAGGAAAAGGAATAAGTATAAGGATGAAAAGAAATGGATACATGAAAATGAGAAGGATATATATTGGAAATGATAAGAAAACGAAAACAAAGTTAAGACTGTGTGTAAACCTATACTAAGATAAAGATGTCCCTCTCAATATCATTGGTTTTTTTTCAGGTTACGAAAAAGAAAAAACGGCGCTACGGGAAAAACCCTCGCTGTTTGGCTTTCAAAAATGGAGCAAAGAGCGGGAGCGTCGGCCCAACGAAAATTTCGGCGTTCGCGTGACGGAATCGGATTCATGCAGATGTTGCTGCTGCCAGTTGTGTGTGTGTGTGTGTGTGTGTGTGTTTGGGGTGTGTGTGTGTGTGTGGTGTGTGTGTGTGTTGTGTGTTTTGTGTGTGTGTTGTGTGTTGGGGGTGTGTGGTGGTGCATTTCGCCCCTTCGGGGTGTGATTTACCCCCTTGTTCTCCCTAAATTTCCCCCGTCTCGTCCACAGACTCCTCGACCCTTTGAACCAAAGGGCGACTTTCGGGCGCCTCCTTACGTCGTCCCAGAGGACCTTCAAGAACAAGCAGCGCCAGGCCAAAAAGAGACTGCAGCACGCCGATCTAGAACATGACCAGTTTTCTTCTTCGTCTTCGTCGTCGTCGTCGTCGTCTTCCTCCCCTTCCCCCTCCTCCTCATCATCGTCCTCTTGCTCCTTGTGCAGCAGTGCCTCTCTGAGCTGGTGGTCTCCCGTGGTGGTGTCGCTCCTGCTGGGCAACTTGCTGTGGGGCGCCCTGCTGGCTCAGGGCCGGGGGAAGGGCCGACAGGCTCTTCTGTCGGGCCCGCGCTGCTCGCCCGCCGGCGGGTCCTCTCCGCAAGCGGGAGCGGAAAAAGAGGCGAGCGGAGGAGAAAGAGGAGGCGGTAGAGTCACTTCCGTGTAGCTTGCGTGTTTGTCTGTTTGTCTGTCTGTCTGTCTGTTGCCGTTGGTTGAATTTAGATGTTAGGATTTTTCTCGGGTTTATAATAATGAT
>NC_051390.1:14099076-14102023 GCF_015228065.2 Penaeus monodon
GGGTCGTAGGTCAGAAATTTATCCTCTCACGCTTGCCCGGAATCCCCTACCAGGTGCAAATGCCTGGAATCCTCGCTCTGTCAGTTTCTATACCCTTCTGTGACAGACAAGTGGTTGGTGAAAGAGGGAGGGAGAGAGAGAAAGAGAGAGGAGAGAGAGAGAGAGAGAGTGAGAGAAGGAGGGGAGGGGGGGGGGAGAGAGAGAGAGAGAGAGAGAGAGGAGAAGAGAGAGAGAGGAGGAGAGAGGGGAAAAGAGAGGGGAGAGAGAGGGGGGGGGGGAAAAGATGGGGGGGGAGGAGAGGGGGAAAAGGAGAGGGGGGGGGGAGAAGGAAAGGGAAAAAAAGAGGGGGAGGGAGGGGGGAAAAAGAGAGAGGGGGGGAGGGGGGGGGGGGGGGGGGGAGGAAAAGAGGAGAGGAAAGAGAGAGGGAGGGGAGAGAAAGGGGGAGAGGGGGAGAGAGAGGGGGGGGGGGGGGGGGGAAAAAAAGAAAAGGGGGAAAGGGGGGGGAAAGGGGAAAGGAGAAAAAAGAAGGGGGGGGGAAGGGGAAAAAAAAAAGGGGGAAAAAAAAAAAAAAAAAAAAAAAAAAAAAAGGGGGGGGGGGGGAAAAAAAAAAAAAAAAAAAAGGGGGGAAAAAGGGGAAAAAAGAAAAGGGGGAAAAAAAAAAAAAGGGGGAAAAAAAAAAAAAAGGGAAAAAAAAAAAAAAAAGGGGGGGCCCAAAAAAAAAAAAAACTTTTAAAAAAAGAAGACGGAAAAAAGGGGAAAAATGAGAAAAAAGGGGGGGAATAAAGGTTTGGGAAAAAGGAAAAAAAGAAAAGAAAAGGATGGGTGAAATTTTTGGGGGGCCAAAAAAGTTTCTCGGTTTTTTTGTTACGTGTTTTTTCCAGAGGCTGGGGTCTTTCTTTGAACGAAAACGACTCGACGAAATGTGAAATTTTTTCATGCATTTTTTTTTTCCAAACGTCTGGTTCTATAAAACCCTTGTTTCTTCCCCCCCGTTTTATATTTTACCTAGCCTTTTTATATGTTTTTCATCTTTCTTTGCAGAAAATTTTTCCACTCATCTTTCCACAAGAAGGCTGATATCAAACCATTAAATCGAGTGGACAACTAGTTTTGGGGCATTTACGGTCGTTAGAAGTAGTGACACAAGGTCCTCATTATTGTTTTTTGTTTCATTTTCCCCGCTATTTTTATCGAAAAACATTCTATTTATTTTCTTTTTATTTGTCGTTATTGTATTAAAACCACCAATACTGTTACATTATCAGTGTTGTTTTCCCATAAAGATTTTTTTCTTTCGCACCCTAAACCTGCGGCGTTTGAAAATGCGTTTTAAGTGTCGATCTCTGTCCCGGAGGCATCGAAGTGTTTGTTTGAAATTTGTTTAAATATCAATTGGTATAGTCATGCAAAATCCCATTAGATCTACGCCTTTGTTGTTGCTCTAGAACCATTTATCTTGTGTTATTCTGCGCCGTCCATAGAGTCAAGGTGATGTCTCCTCATGTATTCTGCTCCGGCGAAAATTTTACACGATTCATCAAATTTGTCTTCACCGTACGCTAAATGATCATTTGCATTCGCGAATATACACTTGTTTCATCTCTAATATATATAATGTGTGTGTGTGTTTGTGTGTGTGTGTGTGTGTGTGTGTGTGGTGTGTGTGTGTGGTTTTGTTTTTGTTTGTGTGTGGTCTGTGGTGTGTGTGTGTTTGTGGTGTGTGTGTGTTGTGTGTTGGGGTGTCGTGTGTGTTGTGTGCGTTTATGTGGGTCTGTGTTTGTGTGTGTTTGTGTGCGTTTAGGGAAAGAGAGAGAAGGGGTGGAAGAAAGAGAGGAGAGAGAGAGAGAGAGAGAGAGAGAGAGAGAGAGAGAGAGAGAGAGGAGAGAGGGGAGAGGGGAGAGAGAGAGATGGGGGGGGAGAGTTGTGTGTGTGCCATATACACACGTACAGTCAGGAGCAAAAAGGCAACTACGCGTACCCTCTGGATGTCTCAGTATTCGTCTTTCCCAAAGCAAAACAGACGAGGGAAGAAGGTGAAAGGCCACAGGGATGAGGGAAAAAGCAACAAGTTGGGACTTCATTGCTCACATTATTATTGATATTGATATTATCAGGGGTATCAGCTGAGAGTCAATATAGGTCTGGTTATAGCTTTAAAATCCCCCGTCCCAGAAAATTCTTAAATAAGGCTTCTGATTATCATTATTATTACTATTATCAATAACCGAACGTTAATTGGATTTCATTTCATCTATTTAAATCTCTTCTCTCTCTCTCTTCTCTCTCTCTCTCTCTTTCTCTCCTCTCCCTTCTCTCTCTCTCTCTCCTCTCTCCCCCCCTCTCTCTCTCTCTCCTTTTCTCTCTCCTCTTGATTTTTACCCACCCCACCACACACAAAACACACACCAAAAACCCCACACACCACCACAAAAAATTATAAATATATTATTTATTTATAAATATATATTTATATAATATAATATACATGCAGTGTCTAGTGTTAAAACATAGTGGTTTATATGTATATGTAGATAAATAAATATGTGTGTGTGTGACTGATTCATAAGTAGATGACATGAACACTTCTCTTATATTCTTTTTTCCAAAATCAATAAATTTTTCAGAAAGGGTCATTTTTTCAAATTCCGGGTCTTTTCCCCTCACTTTCCCCGGACCCGAGAGAGAGGGAATTCTTAAACATCACACGAAATTTTATTTCTGAACAAAAAACTTACTAAACAATGGACAAACCCTAAACAAATGAAAAAAAAATGAAATTTTAATCATACTACCAAAACATTTGCCAAAAACAATTTTAAATTTTTTAATCTTTCCCCAAAAAATAATCTGCAAAAGTGGCAATTCGCTTCGCAAACTTGACCCCAAACACCCGGGGCAAAAACCCAAACCCCCCGGGCCGGGGAAAAAAAAAACAAAAAAACCCCGA
>NC_051390.1:14129623-14139623 GCF_015228065.2 Penaeus monodon
TTATGTCTGGGAGTGTATTTAGTCGCGTGTATGTGTGTGTCCATGTGTATGTGGTTACTTCTGTGTTCAAGTTCATGCAGAGGCACACAATAAACATAAATAAAGCACTTCAACTCCTCAAAAACAGGTAACTGATAGGGGTGTGGATGTAGAGAAAGATGTTTAACAACTTCCCGTTCGAAGCCAGAAAACAGAGGTTCACCGGAAGTGACTTGTTTCCGGCCGAACCGAGTTGCTTGGCAGTGGCTTAAGCTTAACCCAAGAAACACAAACGTATGTCTGTATAAAAATGTGTCCTTCCTCACATACACTCACGCGGCATGAGAGCCAGGGAGAGCAGAGCCAAGCCACTGCGCCGGCGGCTAACAAAGATTCTCTAACCTGAATCTAGACGAGCTGCATGGCCATTACCTATCTACTCACAATAGAGTTTGATGGCGAGGTTTTACAGCCAGTCTTCGTGGGCACCGATGGGAGTGATTTAGAAATTCTTATACAAAATTAGGTGTAAGATGGAAGCCTGTAATAATGCCTTTCATACAGAAACTTATATACCCTCCCTAAAAATAACTCGAACCCGCTTCTCACAAGTGAAAAGCCCAGAGAGGGCAGAACCTAACAACTGCTCTGTATAACCAAGAAAAAAAAGAAAAGAAAAAAAATATATGTATATCTATCTATATATGTATATATAATGTATATATATGTATATATATATGTATATATATATATATGAATAAATAAATAAATAGACAAATAAATCAATATACATATACTTTATGTGTGTGCGTGGAAGGCCTTTTTTTTTTTTTTTTTTTTTTTTTTTTTTTTTTTTTTTTTTTTTTTTTTGTAGAGGTAGGTCACTTTTATGTCAGATCCAGTAAGCTAAACTTAGGAGAGGAATATAAGTCTTCACTAGGTGTGTAGGAATTATGATGATAGTGGCAATGCTAATGATAATAATAGTAGCAGTAATAGTAATAACAGTAGTAGAAGTAGCATTAGTAACAGTAATTGTAATAATGATAGATAAGGGTACTGATTCTAGTACTACGACTGATGATGATGATGATGATAATGATAACAAAAATGATAATGACAATAATAATGATAATGCAAGAACTACCACCATTATTGCTATTCTTACTATTACTAATAATAATAATGATAATAGTTAAAATAACAATAATGGTAAACATGATAATAATGATCATGATGATAATGATAATAATAATAATAATAATAATAATAATAATAATAATAATAGTAATAATAATAATAATAATAATAATAATAACAATAATAATGATAATAAAAATAATAAAAATGATAATAATAGAAATAATAAGAATAATAATAATAATAAATAATAATAATAATAATAAAATAAATAAATAAATAATGATGCAGATGATGATAGTAATGATAATGATAATAATAACATTTATAATAGAAATAATAGTAACAAAAATGGTAATGATAACAACAATATTTACAGTAATGATGATAGTACCGTGTATAAGGGCAATAATGATGAAAATAATAACAATAGTAGTAACGACAACGATGATGATGACGATAAGGATGATGAAAAAAAAAAAATTATAACAAGAACATGACCCCCCTCCGCCCCCACCGCTATGGAGCACCGCCTGAGTGGTTGTAATCACCCCGAACCCGTCGCTATATCTCGCCTATGATTAGGGCTTTTTGTTAACCCCCGCAATAACTTGGTTTTGTGGTGGTTTTACAAAACCTGAGGGTGTGGATAACTTCTGTGGAGGCGGTAGTGGGGTGATGGGAAGGAAGGGGGGGCTTGGCGCTTGAAAAAAGGGTGAGGAAGGTGGAATGGATGGAGGAAAGGATGGAAGGAAAGAAATGAAGAGAAAGAAAGAGAGCGAAAGGTAATAAGAGAGAGAGAAAGAGAGAGAGAGAGAGAGAGAGTAGAGAGAGGAGATGGGAGAGCGAGAGTTCTCGGCGGAGGGAGAGACTGAGAGAAGATGAGAGAGAGAGACGAGAGAGAGGAGAGTTGATAAGAGAGACAAAAAGAGGACTGAGAGAGAGTGATATTTATATATGTACTGGTGTGTACAACCATATATTAAATATATTATATATATATCAGACTATATATATATATAATATATAGATACATATATATATATGATAAATATATATATATATATATAAATATTATATAGTATAGTATATATATATATGTATATATATATATAGAAAATAGATAAATAGAGAGAATGATACTAAAATGGTACACGGCAAACTTCGTGGAAAAGGAAACTGGGACCCTACCAGTACAACTCCAAGAGCAATCACAACATTGACAAACTACAATTAAGTATCATGCTGTTGTGACCACGGCAGGCTCAAAACAGAACCTACGTAAATAAAAAAAAAAAACAAAAAACCCCAAAAAAAAAAAAAAAAAAAATATATATATACATAATATATATATATATATATATATATATATACTATACTATATTATATACTATATATTACTAATATATAATATACATATATATTCACAAAGAAACACTTATATATATATATATATTTATATAGGTATATATATATATATATATCTATATATATATATATATATATATATATATATATATATAATACATCATATGTATGTATGTATGTATGTATGTATGTATATGAGTATCTATCTATTTATCTATCTATAGGACTATCTGTCTGTGTATCTATGTATGTATGTATCTATCTATCTATCTACCTATCTATCAATCTATCTTATCTTATCTAATCTATCTCTCTATCTATATATCTATATATGTATGTATATGGGATGAGAATATTATATATATAAATACATATATATAATATATATATATTATTATATATATATATAATATCTATATATAAAGTCTATATATAAAAATATTATAAATACACACCACCACACACCACACACACATCCCCACACACACACACCCACACACAACCAAACCACACACACATATTATATATATAATAATATCTATATATAATATATATATATATAAATATGTAGAAATATATCTCTCTCTATCGTCCGTCTATTTATCTAATATATCCATCTAATCTCTCTCCTCTCTTTCTCTCTCTCTCTATCCTTTCTATATAATATATAGGACAGATAGATAGATAGATAGATAGATAGATAGATAGATATAGAATATAGATATAGATATCTAACATACTATTATATATAATATAATAAATATACTATATAATATATAAGATATATATAAATCTCTATCTTATCGTCCGTTTCTATATACTATCTTACTCCCAGTTCTTATCTACTCTCTATCTTACGATATGATGTATGTATATGAGCAATAATATATATGTATATATATATATATATATATATATATATATATTATATCATATAAATATATATATTTATATATATGTATATAATACTATTATATCTACATATATATATATACTATAATATATTATATACTATCATATAGATATATGATATAGATATATATGTATTATATATATATAGGTGGTGTCTTATGTGTTTGTGTGTGTGGTGTGGTGTCGGTAGTGGGTGTGTGGGACTTGTGTGTGTGCGTGTGGTGTGGTGTGGCGTGGGTGGTGTGTGTGTGTGTGTGTGGTGTTTGTGGGTGTGTGTATGTGTAAGTGTGTGTGTGTGTATGTGGTGTGTGTGTTGGTGTGTGTCTGTGTGTGGTAGTGTTGTGCATTTGTGTGTGGGTGGTGTGTATATGCATATATATATAATTATAGATATATATATATATTTATATATATATCTATATATATATAATATATATATATAGTGTATAAATGCTTATGGCCAATATGATATGTATATGAGTATCTTATCTACCTATCTGTCTACTAGCACTACGATGCCTATCAGAGCGAGCTATCGAGTGATCTATCTATGCTATCTGATCGATCTAACTAAAAGTATGATGTATGAGTAACAAGACCTGAGCTATGTATATATATATGAGATATACTATAGAGGAGTATAAATATAGATACATACGTATATATATATAAAAATCTGTTATATATAGTATATATAAATAATAATATATATATATATATATATAGATTATATATATATATCTATATGATATGTGTGTTTTTGTGTGTGTTTGTGTGTGTGTGGTTGTATCTGAATATACATCTTATATATATACCACCATAATACATACATACCTACTTATATATATATATATATATATATTAATATATATAAATAATAATAACACACATAATATATGTATTATATTATATATATCTATATATATATTATATAATATATATATATATATTCATATAAAATGATATGCATATATATATAGAGGTATATATATATATATATATATATATATATATATGGATATATATATATATATAGAAATAGATATATATATATATATTATTATATATATATAAACACCACACACACACACACACACACACACACAACAACACACACACACACACACACAGCATATGTTAGATCATCTATATATATATATTATATATATATATATATATATATAATAGATTTGAGAATATTATAAGATATATATATTATATATATATATATACTTTATATATATATAATATAATATAGATAATAATATTATATATATATATAAATATATATATTATATATATATATACATTAATATACCACAACACACACATTAATATATATATATCTTATATATATATAATATAAAGATATTATATATATTTAACCCCCCAATATATATATATATATATTATATATATATTAATATATATACATATTATATATATATTATTATAATAATATATATAATATACAACATACCTAACCCACACACAAACACACACACACCAATAATATATAATATATATATATATATCTATATAATTATATATATATATAGATATATAATATATATATTAATATATAGAAGTGTGTGTGGTTGTGTGTGTCTGTGTGTTGATGTGTGGGTGTGTGTGTTTGGTGTGTGGTGTTGCGTGTATTACGTAAATGTACACACACACACACACACAACACACACCACACACGCTTACAGACGAGAGAGATGACCCAGAGAGAGAGAGAGCAAGAGGAAAGAGAGAGATGAGACAGACAACAGAGAGGCAGGAGACAGAGGACAGAGAGACAGAGACAGATGAGGACAGAGGACAGAGGAGACGAAGACAGAGAGAGACGAAAGACAGAGACAGAGAGACAGAAGACAGAGGAGAGAGAGAGAGAGAGAGAAAGAGAGAGAGGAGAGAGAGAGGAGAGAGGAAAGAGACGGAGAGAGAGGATATGAAGAGGAGAGACGACGAGATGGGGAGAGAGAGGAGAGAGAGAGGAGGTAAGAGAGAGAGAGAGAGAGGAGAATGAGAGAGATGAGGAAGAGGAGAGAGAGAGAGAGAGAGCAGACGAGTGAGAGTAGAAAGAGAAGATGAGATGAAGAGATGAGATGATGAGAGAGAAAGAAGAGATGAGAGAGGGAGGAACACGATTCGACTGAGAGAGCAGAAGACAGAGATGAGAGAGTTGAGAGAGAGTGGATGAGAGGCGAGAGAGATGAGAGATGAGGACGGAGGACAGAGACACAGAGAAGAAAGAGGAGAAAGAGAGTCGGAGAGAGAGAGAGAGAGAGAGAAGATAGAGATAAGAGAGAGAGGAGAGAGAGAGAGAGAGAATGGGGGCGAGAGGGATTTGGGATCATGAGAGAGAGAGGAGAGAGAGAGAGGAGAGAGAGACGAGGACGAGAGGGGAGGAGGAGAGAGATATGCGAGATGAGAGGAAGAGAGAGAGAAGAGAGATGAGAAAGAAAGAGAGATGAGAGATTGAGACGAGAGAGGAGGAGCGAGGAGAGACGAGGTTTATGAGAGCGGAGAGGGGATGGAGTGATGAAGTAGAGAGAGGAGAGTGAAGAGAGAGGAGGCGAGAGGAGAGAGGAGAGGAGAGAGAGAAGAGAGAGAGGGAGCGAGCGGAGAGAGAGACGAGAATGAGCGAGATAGAGAGAGAGAGAGAGAGAGAGGAGAGAGCGAAGATTGACGGACAGAGAGAGGAGATGAACGAGGAGAGAGACGAGCGAGAGAGAGAGAGAGCGAGAGAGGAAGAGAGAAAGAGAATGATGTGTAGAAGTAAACTAGACAAAGAAAAAATATAAAAAATTACAAAGAGAGAGAGAGAGAGAGAGAGAGACGAGAGAGGCGCGAGAGGAGAGGCCCGGAGGAAGGAGACGAGAGGGAGAGAGGGACGAGAGGAGAGAAGAGAGGAGAGGGGGGGGATTGAGACGAGAGAGAGAGCGAGAGGCGGAGAGAAGAGAGAAGAGATAGAGAAAGAGAGAGAGAGAGCAAAGGAGAAAGAGAGAGAGAGACAGACAGACAGAGAGGCGGCAGAGGAGACAGAGACAGAGAGACAGAGCATAGAGACAGAGGAAAGAAGAGACAGAGACAGAGAGACCCAGAAAGACAGGAAGACAGGAGAGACAGACAAGCAGAGAGAGAGACGAGAGATGATAGGAAGGAGAGAGAGAGAAGAGAGAGATGAGTGAGAGGGGAGAGAGGAGAGAGCAGACGAGAGAGGAAAGAGAGAGAGAGAGAGAAGAGAGATCTGAGAGGAGAGAGGAGAGGAGAGAGAGGCGGGATGAGAGAGTAGGGGAAAAGGAGAGAGATTGACGAAGAAGAGAGAGAGACGAGAGGAGAGAGAGAAGAGAGGAGAGAGAGAGGGACGGAGAGAGAGAGAGCGAGATCTCGAGAGAGAGACGAGGACACGAGAGAGAGAGAGAGGAGAGAGAGAGAGAGAGAAAGAGAAAGAGAGAGAGGAGGACGAGAAGACGAGAAGAGAAAGGAAGAGAGAGAGAGAGAGATAGAGAAAAACGTAGGAGAGAAGATGCGACGAGACGGGAAGGAGAAGAGAGGAGAGGGAGAGAGAGGCGGAGAGGAGGGAGACATGAGAGACGAGAGAGAGAGAGAGGAGAGAGACAGAGGCACAGTAGAGAGAAAGAGAGAAAGAGTTCGGAGAGGCGAAGAGAGAGGATCGCTTAGATAGATAGATTAGGATAGATAGAGAGAGGAGGAGAGCGAGACGAAGACGATGGGAGAGAGATAGAGGAGAGAGAGAGAGATGACGAGGAGGAGTGGGAGAGAGCTGAGGACAGTGAGCGGAGGAGAGGAGATTGAGCGAGATGAGGGAGATGAGGAGGAGGAGAGAGAGAGAGAGAGAGAGAGAGAAGAGGAGAGGAGAGAGAGATGATGAAGGAAGACGAGAGGCGAGAGAGACGGAGAGGAGGACGAAGGAGGAGAGGAGAGAGGAGAGATGAAGAGGACGGAGAAGGGAAGGAATGAATGAAAGGGAGAGGATGAGAGAGGAGAGAAGGAGAGATTGACGAGGAGACGAGAGAGAGAGAGACGAGCGGCGGGAGAGAGAGAGAGTGAGGAGAGCGATGAGAGGAGAGCCGAGAGCAGAGAGAGAGAGGAGAGAGGGAGAGGAGAGGAGAGAGAGAGATGAGGAAAGCTGATGGAGAGAAAGGAGAGGAGAGAGAAAACGAGGTTTGAGAGAATTGGGAGAGAGCGGAGGAGACGAGCGCTGAGAGGAAGAGAGGTGAGGAGGAGAAGAGATGATGAATGATTGCGAGAGGAGAGAGAGAGAGAGAGAGGCAAGAGAAGGAAGATGAATATAAGAAGGATGGTACGAGGAGAGAGAGAGAGCGAGAGGGAGGAGAGGGGAGCGAGAGAGGATACGAGAGAGAGAGAGCGAGATGAGAGAGTGGAGAGGGGGGATGAGAGAGGAGAGAGGAGAGAGACGGGTAGAGAAGAGAGTTGAGAGAGAGACCCGGGGGAGAGAGAGAGGGAGAGGAGAGAGGAGAGAGAGACGAGATGAGTGAGAGGAAGGAGAGGAGGAGAGGAGAGGGCCAGAGGGGGGGGGGGAGAGAGAGGAGAGAGGGAGGGGAGGGAGCGGGGGGAGAGACAGAGAGAGACGAGAGGGGGGGGGGAGGGGGAGAGAGAAGGGGGAGAGAAGGAGGGGAGAGGTGGCGAGAGGAAGGAGAGGGGGGGGGAGAGGAGGAGGATGAGAGAGGGGAGAGGAGGAGAGGGAGAGAAAGGCGAGAAACGAGTGGGAAGAGGAGAGAGATAGAAAGAGAGAGAGCGAGAGAAAATGAATGAGAGAGAGAGAGAAAGATGAGAGAGAGGAGGAAGGGAGAAGACGGAGGAGGAGAGAGAGAGGAAGGAGATGAGAGAGATGAGAGAGAGAGACGGAAAACGAGGAGAGAGGAAAGAAAAGAAGAAAGAAGACACGGAGTAGAGAGAACAGAGAGAGAGAGAGAGGGAGCGGAGGAGAGAGATGAGACGAAGAGGAGACGAGTGAAGGAGAAGGGGAGACGAGGGGAGACGGAGATAGATGAGGAGAGAGAGAGAGAGAGACCGACCGAAGAAGAGAGAGAGAGAGAGAGACGGAGAGAGATGAGAGGAGAGAGAGAGAGAGAGGAGAGAGAGGAGGAGGGCGAGAGATGAGATGAGTCGGAGAGCGGAGGGTCGGAGAGAGAGAGAGAGGAGGAGGAGAGAGAGAGAGAACGTGCGAGATTGGAGGAGAGTTCGGGAGAGGAGAGAGAGGAGACGGGAGAGAGGAGAATCTGATGATCGGAGAGAGAGAGATGAGGGAGAGGAGAGAGAAAGAGAGAGAGAGAGAGAGAGAGAGCAGAGATAAGATGAGAAAAGAAGCGAGGAGATGAGAGAGTTGGCGGATGAGAGAGAGAGAGAGAGAGAGAGAGAGATGTAGGGAGAGAGAGACGGAGAGAGAGAGGAGAGGAGGAGGGAGAGTGGAGATGAGCGAGAGGAGAGGGGTAAGAGACGAGAGAGAGAGCGAGAGCAGACAAACAGAGAGGAGCGAGGAGTGGTGCGAGGAGGAGAGAGAAGTAAGAGAAGGCGAGTAGGAGAGAGGGGAGAGACGAGAGAGAGAGAGGAAAGCGCGAGAGAGGATAAGAGAGAGAGGATAGTGAGAGAGAGAGAGAGATGCAGAGAGACCAACATGCAGAGAGGGAGAGGGGAGGAGAGGAGATCGCGCAAAGTAGGATGAGAGAGGGAGGAGGAGAGAGAGAGAGAGAGAGAGATGGACGAGAGACAACACGAGCGAGAGAGAGAGAGGAGAGAGAGACGAGAGCGAGGAGAGGGATGACAGAGAGAGGAGGGAGAGTCTAGGGAAGACGGAAGAGAGAGAGCCGAGAGAGAGAGAGAGGAGAGAGGTGAGAGAGCGGAGAGAGAGAGAGAGAGATGAGAGAGGGGAGAGAGATGGGACGAGAGATGGAGATGGAGAGAGACGGAGGAGAGGAGAGAGAGAGAAAGAAAAGGGGGGGGGGGGGGAAAGAGAGAGGAGAGGAGAGAGAGAGAGGAGGATGGAGAGAGACGAGAGTGGACGACGAGAGGGGGGGGATGATAGGTCTATGAGAGAAGAGAGGAGAGACTAGAGAGAGTAGACGAGGAAGAGAGAGAGGAGGAGGAGAGAGAGAGCAGAAGAGAGGAGAGGGGAGAGGAAGAGGGGGGACGAGAGAGGGAGAGGTAGGACGAGAGATCGAGAGGGAGAAGAAGGGATGAGCGAGGAGATGGGAGAGGGGGAGAAAGACGAGGGATGAATTGAGGAGAGAGAGGATAGTGGTGAGACGACTGGAGAGATAGGAGAGGAGAGAGAGAGACCCGAGGAGAGTGAGAGAGAGGGAGAGAGGAGAAGACGGAGAGAGAGAGGAGAGAGAGAGAGGAGAAGAGGAGAGAGAGAGAGACTAAGAGGGGGAGGAGAGAGAAGATGAGACGAGAGAACGAGAGAGGCGGGAGATGGAGAGAGGGAGAAGAGATGAGAGAGAGCGAGGGAGAGGAGAGAGGAGCGGAGAGAGAGAGAGACAAGAGAGGGGAGAGAGAGAGATGAGGTAGATCTGGAGACAGAGGCGAGAGAGGGGAGAGAGAGAGGAGA
>NC_051390.1:14187123-14197123 GCF_015228065.2 Penaeus monodon
GAGGAGAGAGAGAGACAGGGGGGGGGGGGGGGTGGGGAAACAGACAGACAGACAGACAGACAGAACAGACAGGACAGAGAAGAGGGAGAGAGAGAGGGAGAGAGGAGAAGAGAGAGAGAGAGAAAACAGCTATATAGACAGAGAGGAAATGAGAGAGAGTGGAGGTGGGAGAAGAGTTAGAGGAGAAGAGAGAAGAGAGAGAGGAGAGAGAGAGAGGAGATGAGCGAAGAGAAGAGAGAGTGAACGAAGAAGAAGAAGAAGAAGGAGAGAGAGAGAGAGAGAAAAGGAGAAAGTGGAGAAGAAAAGGGAGAGAGAGAGAGAGGAGAGAAGAGAACGATGAGAGAGAGAGAGAGAGGATGGAGAGGAGTGAGGAGAGAAGAGAAGAGAGAGGACTAGAGAGAGAGAGGAGACGGCTGAGGGAGAAGAGAGAGAGAGGGGAGAGGAGAGTGAGAAAGAGAGGAGAGAGGAGATGAGAAAGATAGAGCGGGAGAATGTGATGAGAGGAAAAAGAGAGATGCGAGAGAAGGAGTAGACGAGAGGACTGGGATGAGGCGAGCATGAGAGAGAGACGAGAGAGCCGCGACGCTTTCGACCGATGAAGGAGAGAGAGAGGAGACGGAGCCCGAGAGAGAGAGAAGGAGTGAGAGAGGGAGAGAGAGAAGGCGAGCTAAAAAAGGAAGAGAGATGGAGAGAAAGAAGGAGACATAGAAGAGAGAGAGAGAGACGACGAGAGATGATGGAGAGAGAGAGATGAGACGGCAGCGGGAGAGAGATTGGAGAATTGAGAGAGAGCGGAGAGAGAATTGAGAGAAGAGAGTAGAACGAGAGAGTCGGACGAGAGGAGAGAGAGAGAGAGATAGAGAAGAGTGATAGAGAGAAAAGGTGATGTGAGAGAGATAAAGAGAAAGAGAGCAGGAGCGAGAGTAGAGAGAGAGATGGAGAGGACGAGAGAGATGAGGAAAGAGAGAGCGATGAGAACTGGGAGTGTGAAGAGAGGGAGGAGAAATAGACAGCAGAGAGAGAAGAGAAAAAAGAAAGATGAGAGAGAGAAGGAGATGAGAGAGACGCGGAGAGAGAGGGAGCAGAGGGGATAGTGAGTGGACTTGAGAGGAACTTTAGAGACCCGGCGAGAGAGAGAGAGAGACGGGAGAGAGAACTGGAGAGCAGAGAGAGAGAGGGAGAGAACAAGAGAGGTTGAAGCGAAGAGACGGGACGGGGAGCGGAGAGACGAGAGGAGAGGGAGAGGCGGAGGAGAGATGGGAAAGGCGAGAGGAGGGAGGAGCGAGACGAGAGAGAGAAGATGAACGGAGGGAGGAGTCGGATGTAGAGGAGAGGGAGAGAACGGGACAGGTAGAGAACGATGAGTGGACGGAGTGTGAGAGAGAGGAGATGAGAGAAGAGAGAGAAGGATGGAGAAAGAGAGGGAAAGAGAGTGAGAGAGAAGGAGAGGGAAAAAGAGAGAGATTGAGAGAGAAGAGAAGGAGACGAGAGAAGAGAGAGGAGAGAGAGAGAGAGAGAGGAGAGAGAGAGAGATGAGAGGAGGAGAGAAGAGAGGAAAAGAGAGAGAGAGAGAGAGAGAGAGACAGAAGACAGACAGACAGACAGACAGACAGAGAAGGGAGAGAGAGAGATGAGAGAGACGAGAGATGTTGGAGAAGAGTGAGAGAAGAGAGAGAGAGAGAGAGACGATAAGATGGAGGAGAGAGAGACGAGAGAGAGAGCAGAAGGGGATGAGAGAGAAACAGATAGGACAGAGAGAGAGAGAGAGAGAGGAGGAGAGAGAAGAGAGAGAGGAGAGGAAGAGAAGAAGAAGAAGAAGAAGAGAGTGGAGAGAGAGAGAAAAGCGAGAAAGTGAGAAGGAGAGAGAGACGAGACGGCGACGAGACAGAGAGGGAGAGAGAGGAGAGAGAGAGAGAGAAGAGAGGAGATGAAGAGAGATGGAGAGAGGAGAGCGAGAGTAAGAGAGAGAGAGAGTGTGACGGAGAGAGAGAGAGAGATAGAGAGAGGGAGGGATGAGAGAGAGAGGAGGATGAGGTACTGTCGTGAGAGAGAAAGAAAGAAGAGAGAGAGAGGAATGGATGGAGAGAGAGAGAGAGAGGGCCGATGAGACCGAGAGCGAGAGGATGAGAGAGGGAGAAGGAGAAAGGAGGAGAGGAGACCGCGAGAGAGAGAGAGAGAGGGAGAGAGAGAGGAAGTATGTGAGTGAGAGAGAGAGAGAACTGAGGATGAGAGAGAGAAGGAGTCGAGAGAGGGAGAGAGAGAAGGCCGAGCCTAAAAAAGGAGATATGAGAAAGAGAGGAGAGAGAGAGAGGAGATGAGATGGGAGACGGAGAGAGGAGAGCAGAGAGGAGAAGAGGCGGGGACGAGGAGAGAGAGCAGAGAGAGAGAGATAAGAAGGAGGTGAGAGAGAAAGATGTGAGTGGAGAGATAAAGGAGAAAGAGAGGAGGCCGAGAGAGAGAGAGACGAGAGATGAGGAGAGAGGGGAGAGAGAGGAGAGGAGAGGAGAGAGAAGAGAGAGAGAGAGAGAGAGAGGAGAGAGAGAGAGAGAGAGAGAGGGGGGAGAGAGAGAAGAGAGGGAGAGAGAGAGAGGGAGAGGGAGAGGAGGGTAGAGAGAGCGAGAGACCCTGAGACTGGACGAGTTTTGCGAAGAACTGAGGAGCGAGGAGGAGAGGAGGTTGACATGGAGAGAACGCGAGAGAGCGAGAGATAGAAACGGAGGAAAGAGAGGAAAGAGAGTGAGATGAGAAGTGAGAGAGAGTGAGAGAGAGAGATGGAGAGAGAGGCCGAGGATGAGAGAGAGAGCGAGAGAGAGAGGCAGGAGAGGACGAGAGAGTGGGATGGGAAGGATGTAGGACGGACGAGAGAGGGAAGATAGAGAGAGGAGAGAGAGAAGAGAGATGACAAAGAGTTTCGAGAGGGATAGAGGAGAGGAGAGCGATGGGAGAGAGAGAGATGAAGAGACAGAAATGGGAGAAGAGAAATAGAGTTAGAGATGGAGAGAGAAAGAGGAGAGAGAGAGAGGGAGAGAGAGATGTGCGGAGGGGAGAGGAGAGTGTGAGAGCGAGAGAGAGGGAGAGAGAGCATTCGAGAGAGGAGAGAGAGAGAGCACGAGAGAGGAATGGAGAGGAGAGGGCGAGATGATGAGAGGAGTTGAGAGACGTTATGCTGAAGAGAGAGAGCGAAAGAGGAGAGGAAAAGGAGAGAGAGAGACAAGGAGAGCGTGAGAGAGAAGGAGTTGAGAGAAGGAGAGAAGAGAGAAGGGAGAGAGAGAGAGCGGAGACGCGAGACGAGAGGCGAGAGAGAGGAGAGACAACCGAGAGAGAGAGAGATTGAGAGAGAAGAGAAGGAGCTGAGAGAGAGGGGAAAAGAGAGAAAGAGAGAGACAGAGAGAGAGAGGGAGGAGAGAAGAGAGAAGCGCCCGGCGAGAGAGGTGATGAGCAGAGAGAGAGAGCGAGGGGTGAGTTATGGATTGAGAGAGAGAGAGGAGAGAGAGACAGACAGAAGACAGACCGACAACAGACAGACCAGACAGACAGAGGGATCGAGAGAGAGAGAGAGAGAGGGAAATGAGAGAGGAATGGGAGAGGAGAGAGGAAGGAGAGAGAGAGAGAAAGGGAGGAGAGGAGAGGAGAGCGAGGAGACAGATCGAGGAGGAGAACGGATAGGACAGAGAGAGAGAGAGACGAGAGAGACGAAGGAGAGAAGATGACTGAGGAGGAGATGAGAGAGGCAGAAGAGGGAAGAAGAAGAAGAAGAAGAAGAAGGCAGGAGGAGAGAGAGAAAAGGCGAACGTGAGAAGGGAGAGAGAGAAGAGAGGATGAGATAGCGAGAGGAGAGAGAGAGAGAGAGAGGAGAGAGAATGGATGGAGAGAGAGAGTTGGACAGGAAAGGGGGGGGGAGGAGAGAGGAGACGACGAGGACGAGGAGAGAGGGAGAAAGGGAGAGAGAGGAAAGAGGAAGAGAGGGAGATGGAGGAGAGAGAGAGAGGGAGCGAGAGAGGAGAGGAGAGAGAGACCGTGAGAAGAGAGAGTGACAAGGGGCGAGAGAGAGACGAGAGAGTGAGAGAGAAAGAGAGAGAGAGAGATGAGAACGACGAGAGGAGAGAAGGAGTGAGAGAGGGAGAGAGAAGATAGGAGAGCTAAAAAGAGAGACGAGAGAGAGAGAGACGAGAGGAGAGAGGAGAGAGAGAAAGTAAGGAGAGAGAGAAAGAAAGAGAGAGAGAGATGGAGGGAGAAAGAGACGAGAGAAGAGATGAGTAAGAGAGAGAGAGAGGGAGAGAGTGATGCCCAGAGTCGAGAGAGAGGAGAAGAGAGAGAGATGAGAGAGAAGAGGAGACCGAGACAGGGAATTCCCGCGAGGATAGCGAGTGGGAGAGACGAGCTGAGAGAGAGAGAGAAGGGAGAGAAGAAAGAGAGAAAGAGAAAGAGAGTGAGAAGAGAAGGAAGAGAGAGAATGAGAGAGAGAGAGAGCAGGGAGAGAGAGGGGGATGAGAGATGAGAGAATGAGGAGTGAGAGAGAAACGAGGCCGATAGAGAGAGCGACGAGAGAGAGAGAGAGAAGTCGAGAGGATGAGAAGACAGAGAGCGTAGAGAGAGGAGGGAGAGAGAGAGAGACATGAAGGAGAGAGGCCGTATCGCTGAATGAGTGGGAGAGAGAGGGGAGTCGAGAGAGATCCGATAGGAGAAGAGAGACGAGAGAGAGGAGAGAGGAGAAAATAGGAGGAGAAGAGAGACAAGGAGAGTGAGAGAAGGCAGAAGGAGATGAGAAGAGAAGTATGAGAGAGAGACCAGAGAGAGGATAGGAGAGAGAGACGAGAGAGAAGAGAGAGAGAGAGCGAGAGAGGAGAGAGCGAACGACGAAGAGATAATGAAAGGGATGGAGCTAGAGAGAGAAGAGCAGAGGACGAAGGAGAGATGAAGGGACTGAAAGAGGATCGCGATGACTGAGAGAGTAGACAGTTCTATAGGCGGAGAGAAGGAGAGTGAGAGAAGAGGAGATTGAGAGAGCGAGACGGAGAGAGATGAGAAGGAGACGAGGAGAGAGAGAGGAGGCAGACGAGAGGCACTAAGTGAGGGGTGAGAGAGAGTGAGAGACCGGAGAGGGGTAGGAGAGAGAGATGAGAGAGAGGAGACAGACAGAAAGACAGACAAGACAGAGAGAGGAGACGAGAGACGAAGAGAGGATCTGAGCGACGAGCTGAGAGAGAGAGCATGAGAGAGAGAGAGAGAGGAGAAAGGGAGAGCGAGAAAAACAGACTAGACAGAGAGAGAGAGAGAGTGAAGAGAGAGGAGAGTGGAGACGAGAGAAGATGAGAGAGAGCGGAAGAAGAAAGAAAGAAGAAAGAAGAAGAAACCGAGAGAGATAGAGGAAAAGGCGACGAAGAGCGAGAAAGTGAGAAGGATGGAGAGAGACGAGGAGGAGGAGAGAGAGAGAACAGAGGACGACCGAGAAGAGAGGAGAAGAGAGAGAGGGAGAGAGGAGAGAGAGAGACTGAGAGAGGAGAGAGAGAGAAGATGAGGAGGAGAGAGAGGAGAGGGGAGTAAAGAGAGGAGTGAGAGATGAGAGACGTTGATGGGAGAGAAAGAGGAGAGAGGAGAAAGAGAGAGAGATGGAGAGGAGAGAGAGCCATCACACGGACTGGAGGAAGAGAGAGACGAGGAGAGAGAGAAGAAGAAGTAGAAGGAAGCAAGGAGAGGGAGAGAAAGAGGGAGTGAAAAGATGAGAGAGGAGAGAGAGAGAATGAGAGGAGTCTGAGAGAAGCGGGAAGAGGACGAGAGATGGGAGAGAGATGGCAGGACGCAGGAGAGAGAGAAAAAGGGAGAGAGGAGGGGAAGAGAGAGAGAGAGAGAGAGTGAGAGATCGGAAGAGGAGAGAGGAGAGGGGGTAGAAGAGAGAGATGAGAGACGAAGAAGATAGCGAGAGAAGATGAGAGATAGAGACGAGGGAGGAGAAGCGAGCGAGAGGGATGGAGAGACGAGAAGAGAGAGGAGTGGAGAGAGATGACGAAGAGGAGAAGAGAAGAGGCAGAATGAGGGAGTTGAGAGAGAAAGAGAGAGACAGAGAGAGAGAGCTGAGGTAGGATGAGAGGAGCGAGAGACGAGAGAGAGAGGATGAGAGAGGAGAGAGAGAGACGGAGAGGGAGAAGACGAGGAAAGCGAGTGGAGGAGGAGTCAGAGATGACGTGGACGGAGCGGAGGACGAGGAGAGGAGAGAGAGAAGGAAGCGGAGCCACGAGAGAGAGAGAGGAGAGGAGAGAGAGGAAAAAGACGAGGAGAACAGGACAGAGAGAGGAGACAAGGAGAGTGATTGAGAGAAGGAGGGCGAGAGAGAGAAGCGAGAGGAGAGAGAAGGAGATGCGAGAGGAGACGAGAGAGGAGGAGACGAGAGAGGAGAAGACGGAGGAGACCGTGGACGTGAGGAAGAGAGCTCGAGGGTAGAGAGAGAAGGCGAGGGCGAGAGATGCGAGAGAGAGAGATGATGAGAGAAGCCGGAGGAGATCCGCTGAGAGAGAGATGAAACCGAGGAGAGATGAGAAGATGAGAGATGAGAGAGAGATGAAGAGACAGAAATGGAGGTGGGAGTGAGAGGAGAGAGACGAGAGAGAGAGGGAGGGAGGGATCTCGCGAGCGAGACGAGAGAACACGGAGAGAGGAACGGAGAGAGAGAGAGAGAGGATCGAGGAGAGAAGATGGGGAGACGAGAAGAGGAGAGGAGGAGACGAGAAGAGAGAGAGAGAGAGAGAAGAGAAAGAACGAGAATGATTGAGAAGGACCGAGAGAGAGGAAGAGAGGGAGAGAGGAGAGGCCGGAGAGGAGAGAGAGGGAGACGGAGTGAGAGAGAGGGAAGAGAGGGGCAGATGTGGAGCGAGAGAGAGGAAGAAATCCACACCCACCGACGGAGGAGAGGATGAGGATAGTTGTCAGACTGATGTAGCGAGACGAGGGGAGGAGAGGAGAATATGAGAGAGTGACTGAGAGAGAGAGAGATGAGAGAGAGACTTTGAGAGAGAGGAAGGAGGAGAGAGGAAGGAGGAGAGAGAGAAGAGAGAGAGCGAGAGAGGAGAGAGAGAGAGTAGGAGAGATTGATGAGAGTAGACGAAGATTCGAGTAGAGGGAGAGAGAGAGACGCGAGAGAGAGATGAGATAGAGATTGAGAGAGGAGAGGGAAGAGAGGAGAGAGAAGGATGGAGAGACGAGAGAGGAAGAGGAGAGATGAACATGACCGAGGAGAGAAAGAGAGAGAAGAGAGAGAGACGGACAGACAGACAGGACAGTGACAGACAGAGAGAGAAGAGAGAGGAGACGGATGAGACTGCGGAGATGGAGAGAGAGAGTGATTGAGCGAGCCAGGAGAGAGGACGAGAACCGAAGAGAGAGAAAGAGAGAGAAGGGCGGAGAGAAACAGAAGACAGAGAGAGAGAGAGAGAGAGAGAGCGTCTCTGAGAGGGACCGGAGTAGAGAGGGAACCTGAGAGAGAGAGAGAGGAAGAAGAAGAAGAAAGAAGACGAGACGAGAGGGGAGAGAGAGAGAAAAGGCGAAAAGTGAGAAGGAGAGAGAGAAGAGAGGAGAAGAGAGATGGAGAGTGGAGAGAGAGGGAGAAGGAGAGGAGGACGAAGGGGGAGAGTAGAGAGAGGATGGGAGGAGAGGAGTGAGGAGACGAGAGGAGAGAGGAGAGGAGGAGAGAGGAGAGACCGAGGAGAGAGAGGAGAGAGAAAGAGACGAGGCTCGAGAGAGGAGCTCTTTTGTTCCGCCCGACACCCCCCAAGAAGAGAGAGATGGAGAGGAGGGATGAGAAGAGAAGAGAGAGAGGGAGAGAGAGAGGAGACAGAGGAACGGAGAGAGAGAGAGAGAGAGAGAGAGAGAGAGAGAGAGAGAGAAGAAGTAGAAGAAGAAGGAGAGTGAGAGAAAGATGGAGAAAGAGAGAGAAGGACGAGAGATACGAGAGAGGGAGAGAGGATGAGAGAAGGATGGAGAGAAGAAGAAGGAGAGAGAGATGAGAATGAAGAGGGAGAGGACGATGAGTGTCGTCGACCGGAGGCGAGAGAGAGAGAGGACAGAGAGGAGAGAAGAGAGAGGGAGACGAGATGAGAGAGAGAAGAGAGAGATGAGAGGGGATGAGAGGGGGGACTGGAGAGGAGACGGGAGAGAAACAGATGAGGAGAGAGGTGGAAGGAAGGAAGCGAAGAGAGAGAGAGGGAAGGAGAGAGAGAGGAGAGAGAGAGAGAAGAGAAGAGAGAGAGAGAGGAGGAGAGCCCCCGAGGCAGAGGAGTCGAGACAGATGAGAGAGATGAGATGAGATGAGGAGAGAGAGACGAGCGAGAGAAGATAGAAGAGAGAGAGAGAGAGAGAGAGAGAGAGATGCAGATAAACCAACCACCAGGGAACAGACATCGAGGAAAGCGCCTACAGGTCAAAAGAATGAAAAAACTTGAGACCTCACCATGGCGGACGAGAGAGAGGGAAAGAAGGAGGCCAAAATCCCCACAAATCCCGACACTTTGGGTAAATGTCAAACGTTTTCATTCCCCAAACGAATGCCAAATGAAGACAAAGAGCCACTAAACCTTCTACTGCGGGTCTTTGGAGTTATTATAAGACTAATCTCGTTTCTTTTCTCTCGCTTTTTCTGACCCTCTCCTCTCTCTCTCTCTCTCTCTCTCCTCTCCTGTCTTTAACTTTCTCTTTGTCTATTGCCCCTTCCAGTCTATTTCCCTTTATTTCTCTTTCTTCCAAATTTCTTTTCTCTCTTTCCTTTCTCTTTCCCACTCTCTCACTCTCTCCCTTCTTCCCTTCTGTCTGCCTTCCTCTCTTTCTCTCCCTTTCGCCCTCTCCCTTTCTCTATCCATCATTCTTCCATTTTATATCTAATGTTCCCTCTTCTCGTTCCCTTTTATCTCCCCTCCTGGTGACGTAATCAAGGGGAGGTTCTTGGTCACCATATTGTCTTCCCCGCTTCCGTTTGGCTCTCGCTTCCTCTCGGCTGACCACTGGCCTCTCGCTCCCTCTCCGCTAATTCCCCTCATTTTCCTCCTGATTCCTTCTCTACTCCTTTCCTCTCCATTCCACCTGCTTTCTCTCTCCGCGTGCTCCTTTTCATTTTATTTCCATAGACATCTCTTGCCTCGGACTCCCTTGCTGAAGATTTTTACTTTCTTTCGATGTCAAGCGTTTCTAACCAAGAACTTTCCTCCCTCGTCACCCATCTTCTGTTCCTTCTTCGGCTCTCCTTTGGGCTGTCCTTCCTCCCTCGCCCTCTCGTCCTCACCGAGATTTCCCGCGGCCTCCCACCCCTCCCCCCTCCCCCTCTCCACCCCTCTACCTCCTCTATCATTTCCTTCCCGTCCCCTCCGCCTCTTCCTTCTTTTCTTCCTCCTCCTCCGTATCCCCTCCACCTCCTGTCCAGGTACTTCTTTCCTTCCTCCTCATCTTCTTCCTTCCACCTCATCCTCTGTCCCCCTTGTTACCTCTCCTCTTCCTTCTTCTTTGACTCCTTCTCCCCTTCGCCACTTAAAACCTATCATTCGCCGATTCTTCCTTTTTCCTTCGCTCCCCACTCCTCCTCCTCCTCCCCCTCCTCTTCTCCCTCCTCCCCTCCCTCTCTTCCTCCGCCACCACTTCCTTCTCGTTCCCCTTCTCCCTCTCATCCTTATCCCCCCACTAACCATCCTCAATTCTCAGCTTCATGCTTTCTGTGTGACAAAAAAAATCCTTTTCATTCTCTTTTTTTCTCATTTCCAGTTGAACTGATCCATTTAGTTATCTTTTTCCTTTTTACTTATTAAAAGTCCCTTTTCTCTCTCTAATTTCCTCCTGGATTCCTTTCACGATAACAGCCAGAGAGAAAGGCACAATCTCGGCGAGCCTTCCCGAAGACGCGAGCGAAAGAAACTGGAAAGCGGACGAAACGGGATGAGACAAGGGTGTTTGCTCGCCATATGGGTGCTGCGGCCGCTCGGATTCGCCTCCGTCTTGGGTCTGCGCTGCTGCTTACTGGTGGCGG
>NC_051390.1:14204623-14207123 GCF_015228065.2 Penaeus monodon
GAAATAAGCCCCGAGGACTTGCCTTCGTGATTCTTCTTCTCGAGATTCCTTGTATCTTGTTTTTCCTTCCTCCCGAGCCTTTCGTCGCAACATGTCAGCGGCGAGGGAAAGGGGGGAACGAGGGAAAAAGGCCGGCAGGGAGATTTAAAATGGTTTGATTGTGTTTTAAAACATTTTGTTGCACTAAAACAATGTCCCACAATTTCCCTTTTCTCTCGGAGTCTGATAGAGAGGAGAGGGGGAGTAATTTAAAATATAATTATATATATATATATATATAATATATATATTAATTATATATATATATATATATTTATATGTTTTTGTGTGTGGTGTGTGTTGTGTTAATCATCATACATCATAATATTATATAAATATATATATATATATATATAATATATATAATAATTTAAAATAATATACATGTGTGTGTGGTGGGGTGTGTGTGTGGTGTTGGGGGTGGGTGTATACAAAATAATATTCTTATTATATTATATTATTATATATAATTATATTATATATTATATATATATATATATAAATATTTTATATATAATAGTATGTATTTTTGTAGTATGTCTGTATATATATAAATTTTATGGTGGTGTGTGTGTGGTTGTTGGGTGTTAAAAAATAAATTATATATAATTATATTTTATATAATATATATAAAATTTTAAATATATATTATATATGTGTGTGTTGTGTGTGTTTTGGGGGTGTGTGTGGGTGTGGGTGTGGTGTGTGTGTAGTATGTATGATTTTTGATGTATGTTTGTATGTAAGTAACACACCCGTGGTGTGTTTTCAATTTATTTTTTATAAATAAATAAATAATAATATATATATAAATAATACGTATAATATATAAAAAATATATAATTAAATTAAAAATAATAAAAAATAAAAATAATTTCGTATAATATATTAATATAATATTATATATATAATTTTATAATAATAATTAATATATATATATTTTATATATAAATATAAATGTAGTATACACACCGTGGTGGTTTATCTATTTATTTATTTATAAAAAAATAAAAATTTTTAAAAAAATAAAAAAAAAAAATAATAGATATTTTAAAATTATTAAAAAAATATATATAATATATAATTTTTTATAATAATATATATAGTATATATAAATTATATAAATTATAAATATATAAGAGAGGAGAGAGAAGAGAAGAAGAGAGAGAAGAGAGAGAAGGGGAGAGAGAGAGAGAGAGGGGAGAGGAGGGGGAGAGGAGAGGAGAGGGGAGGAGAAGAGAGAGTGAAGAGAAAGAGAAGAGAGAGAGAGGAGAGGAGAGAGAGAGAGAGAGAGAGAGAGAGAGAGAGGAAAAGAGAGAGAGAGTGAGAGAGAGAGAGAGAGAGAGAGAGAGAGGCAGAGACAGAGAACAAGACAGACATACACACATAACGACAGACAAATGGGAATAGCATTCAGATAACTCTGGAAGTGAGATTCTTGTAGGCAGGCGTGTGCACGACTCTATGGAGGTAGGTGTGTGAATGAACCCGTGAAGGCGGGTGTGTGCATGTGCATTTGTGCATGGCCCCATGGAGGCAAGTGTTTACATGAGCCCATGAAGCAGGTGTATGCATGAATCCATTAAGGTAGGTATCTTCCTGTGTCCACGAGGGCAGGCGTGCGCATGACCCCATTGCATGGAGGCAGGACGGTTGCGGAGCCAGGAAGCTCCGCTCAAAGGTCGAAATTGGGACTGTTGGCGGCGGCGCAAAAAGCAAGAGGATGTTATCACGGCAGAACGAGACTGAGGGAAGCGAGGGAGACGACCGGGGGCAGGAGAGGAGGAGGAGAGGAGAACGGAACACGAGATTAGGCGGAGGATAAAGAGGAGAAAAACATAAAAGGAGGATAAGAGGGGGAAGGGAGGAGGAAAGGGAATATAAAAAAGGAAAGGTGTAGATAACAAGAAATAGGTAAAGGGCAGTAATTTATGTGCAAGAGCATAATTAATAACAAAGAATGAAAAGACTAAACAAGACAGGGAGAGGATGGGGAGATGGAGAGAGGGGAGATGGAGAGAGGGGGGATGGAGACAAGGGAGATGGAGAGACGGGAGATGGAGAGAGGGGAGAAAAAAAAGAAAAATAAGCTAGATGAAGAGTAATGTGACAGCCAGAAGGAAAGGGAAGCATTAAAGGAACCGAAATATTCAAAACAAATTGCCGAAAAGAAGTTAAAAGTAAGCAAAGGATGAAAAGAACAAAATGAAATTATGATCAGGTGAAAAATGTTGATGAAAGAAAACAGTAAAATGATGAACGAAGATGATGGTGAATCAAAACAAATCAATGAAAAGTAATAATAGAAAAAACAATAGGCGACCAATTGGTAAAAGAGATCGGGAATCAAGAGGAACTGATGGAAGCAATCCGTGCAAAGAAAGAAGTAGGAAGAAGAAAAATATGAAGATTATGGATACGAGAGAAAAAAATAGGAATGAATAAAAAGGGAGAGAGATGA
>NC_051390.1:14223602-14226102 GCF_015228065.2 Penaeus monodon
TGTGTGTGTGTGTGTGTGGTGGTGTGTGTGAGTGTGTGTGTGTGTTGTGTGTGAGTGTGTGTGTGTGTGTGTGTGTGTGTGTGTGTGTGTGTGTGTGTGTGTGTGTGTGTGTGTATAATTTTGTTCATTAATTTCTTCTTCTTATCTATTGGTTCTAACCCATATAGGCATATACAATAAGCGCACATTCACTTTGCTGAAGTTTCACGGAGCGTCTTCATCATTGGCATGCGTCCCTGGGCGTCCTCGTCGCCGTCACCATCATTATCTTCTATTATGTAATCGAAATGCACTGCTGTCATGTATTAGGAATTATAATCGTATTTCAATCTGCCAATCAACCGAGCATTCAGTCAATCAATCAGCTAGGAAATTATTCGAGTGATTAATCAATTTGTCATGTGTTAGGATTAATGACGTCCGTTTGTTGAAAAATGACAATACATCAAATGATTCTTGCCACCGTCCTCCTGCAGGGTTTCAGTTCTACTTATTGCACAGTGTTTCATTCCAGTGTTTTCCCATTCTCTTTCTTTGCTCTCCTTCGCGGACCTTTCCCTTTCACTCCCTGTCTCCCACTTTTTCCCTGTATCCCTTCGCTCACTTTTCTCTCCCCCTGCTTCTTCCTCTCCGATTTCTATCTCTCCTCCATTCCTCTCCTCCTCTCCTACTCCTCCATCTCTCTCTATATCTCGGGCAGTCTCTCTCTCCCCTTCCTCGCTCCTCTCTCATTTCTACCTCTGCTCCGTTCCCTCATTATCTCCTCCATCTCTCTCCTATACTCCCCCTCCTACTTCCCCTTCCTTCTTTCTCCGTCCTTTTCCTTCCACTCTCCCTATTCTCCTCCCTTCCTTTCTCCCGAATTATACATCGCGCCCGAATTCCCTTCGGGAGATGTTTGTATAATCCACGAAAATAACAGGCTTCGGCCATGGCGTCCCCTTTCTCCTCCGCGCGCGAACTGGATCCTCCGGAATCGGCCGGGCAAAGTATGATTAATTCGCGCACCTCTCTCTTCGTAACAGCGTCGCCGGCCCAAACGCAGCAGCTGTTTTGGGCCCGAATCGCTATACTTCATTAGAAATTATTTGGGCCGGTGTTTGCCCCGCGCTGGAATGGACGCCTCTGTGATGGATGGGGCCGTGGGGGCAGAGGGGGAGGGCGGGAGGGGGCGGCGCATAACAAACTTAAATCGCATCGCTGGCCTCTCGCGCTTGACTCGGATAAATCCCTGATAATGATCGCGGTTGCCGCCGGATGTTGGGGGAGGCCGGGATTTGTTATTTTGTACAGAAAGGGAAACAAATGAAGGAGAGAGAGTTAGAGATGGATGGAGTGAGAGATAGATAGATAGATAGATAGATAGATAGAGGGGGGGGGGGCGTGTAAGCTATATAAACATGCGTGTACTGTATACATGTATGAATGCATCTATAGTCATGTGCATTCAACAATCAAAACCAAATGATGTTCAGATGTTCAACAACATTCCAAACAGAGCGTAACACTCCCATCCTTCAGATATGATTAAATGTCATGTTGTTTGCAAATCCTAAAGACAGAGAAAGCCAGCGATCGAGAGAGAGAGAGAGACAGAGAAAGACAGGAGAGACGAGGAGAGAGTTAGGGGAAGAGAGGGATGGAGAGAGAGAAGAGGAGAGAAAGAGAGAGAGGGAGAGCTAGGAAGAGGGGAAGGGGGAGAGGGACGGGAAATGGGAGAGAAGAGAGGAAAGGGAGAAAAAGGAGGAGGAGGGACAATAACAGACAGAGAGAGCCATAGAAGAGGACAGAAGGGGGGGAGAGCAAGGACCAAAGACAGAACAGAGACAAAAATGGGGGGCGGGAGAGATAGAGAGAGAGAGGGCAGATGGGAGGAGAGGGGGAAGGAGAGAGAGGAGAGAGAGGAAGGAGAGAAAAGAAGAAGAGGAGGGAGAGGGGACCATAGAGAGGAGGGGGAGAGAGAGAGAGAGAGAGAGGATGAGAGGGGAAGAGGAGAGGAGAGAGACGAAGAGAGAAAAAGAGAAGAGAGAGAGAGAGAGAGGAGAGAGAGAGAGGGAGGAGAGAGAGAAAACAGAGAGACGAAGGAAGGGGAGAGGGAGAGAGGAGAGAGAGAGGGGGGAGAAAAAAAGGAGAGAGAGATAAAAACAGACAGACAGAGACAGAGACAAAAAACAGACAGAGACGGGACAGACAGACAGAAGGGACAGGGGACAGACGGAGAAGACAAGATAGAAAGGAGGGGAGAAAAGAGAGAGGGAGGAGAGAGATGAGAGGAGATAGAGGAGAGTGAGAGAGAGAGGAGAGAGAGGAGGAGGGAGAGAGAGGCGAGAGGGGGGGGGGGGGGGAGAAAGAGAGAGAGGAAATAGACAAAACAGGACAGAGACAGAGGAAAAAAAGACGAGAAGAGAAGAGACAAGACAAAGAAGAGAACAGAAGAAAAGGGGAACAGAGACAGGACAGAAAGGGGAGAGGGAGAAGGGAGGAGAGGAGAGGGGGGGGT
>NC_051390.1:14246867-14251867 GCF_015228065.2 Penaeus monodon
ACAGGAAAATACTAGTTTTATACCCGGCAAGAAAAAAAATGGGAAAAGTTATCGTTAACAATATTAGAACAGTAAACAAAATTCCAGCATATATCAGCTAAGAAATTCCTGAACTGGTCAGTTTTGTCTTCGTTGAAATATCTGTTGTTACTCTTATTTCCTTCCTTGTTTCCGGATTAGGGTTCTATAACACGAGCGTTCGCATGCGCGCGTTTTAACATTGGGACATTTCACTCAGCGCGTTGCACGGACAGCAAACACCTAAGCAGCAAGCACGCGCGTGTTCTTCCTGTTAGCAGGGGCGTCACTTCATGTTATGAGTTGGGGGGGTGACGGGTAAATTTGCCCAGAAAAAAATAATTTTTGCCCTGCAAATCACGAAAACGAAAATGCTCACTAGCTCTTTATAAGTAGCCCGGAATGGACCATCAACCAGTATTATATATCGTATTATTGGTAGAAAATTATAAATTATAAATACCAGAAAATTTGCCCTGCAGAACTAGATTTTGCCCTGCATAAAGAGGCTTTTTTAAGAGTTGGGGGGTGAACCACCACCCATACCCTCCCATACGTGACGCCCCTGCCTGTCAGGGGTAATACGAGCTTGCAAACAAGCTTCCACCTGCTTCCTCAGGTGGAATGGATGGCCGTAGTTTGTGTATTGCAGTTGAATACCATCTGTGACTCTAGCCAAAAGTTGCCTTCGTCAGTTTTTAAGTTCCCATACAAGGCGTAAAATTCGCCCTGCAAGAATCTTGTGTTGTTTATAGAGTGAGTCCTATGACTGAAAGGGAGACTCAGACGGGAATGGGGTCTGCTGGTCTGCCAGTGAAACGCGAACCCGTGGCAGACGCCGTGTGAGAGGCCGTATGACGGATTCTGAAGGTTGAAAATAGAGAAATGGTCAGAGATGGTTGTATGGATGACACCAATTATTACATGTTTGGATAGTTGGTTGGTCCAAATGTGATCTATTAGAGTGGCTGATGTGGGACTCACCCATGTGGGTTTCGTGACTGGCATAAAAAACTATTTTGAATTAAATAGGCTGTAAAGCCTTGAGTATTAGCATCTGATGCGTTCTTGTGTAAGTCTAAATTAAATCACCCTTAAGAATACAATGATTGTTTTCTTCACTAATTACTTCTGTCAAGTCTTTCACTCTGTCAAGGAAATGTTTAACAGACCAACAGGCCGAAGGATACTGCCAAGCTGAGAATCAATAAAATACTACTAACAGTCCGGATTATCGAAGCCTAAATTAGACTGAAGAAATATGTCCGTTTGATTTGTGACTGAGGTACTTGATAGAAATTTATAGTTAGTGAACTATCGTAATTTATTCAAAGCTGTGATATCGTGATCAAGAGAACTGCATTACTCGACATCACTAACATCATGGAATATGAAGGTATCCATCATAAATTAGAAACTGTGATAACGTTAGATGAAGTAATCTTACTATGATGACTGGCTTCCTTTTCGCGCTGCTTATATTATATATATATATATATATATATATATATATATATATATATATATATATATATATATATATAAACACACACACACACACACACATATTTATATATATACATATAATCCCATGTGTGAGTGTGTGTGCTTGCGTGTGATGAATAACATATCTTGACATTGTTCTGTCTGTTCCATATCTTTCATGAGGACTTTCTTCATCTTCATCATATTCCTCTTTTAGTATCATTCGCCCTTTTCCCTTCTCCCCTCTCCTTTCTCTCCATTCATCATACCCTCTGGCTTGTCATGTCACCCTTCACACGGTTTTATCTTCTCTTCCTCCCCCCTCTTCATCACATCCATACTTTTCCCTTTCACCATCTGATCCTACATGTCCAAGCGCCCGCTCGCTCTCGCTCGCCCCTCCTCCGTCTCGGGTCTGTTTCCCTGAGTCTGTTTATCTATTTGTCTCTGCCTTTCTGTCTGTCTCTTACTGTCTTTGCCCCCCCCCTCTTTCCTTCGTTTCTGCGCTCTCGCTCACTTTCTACTTATATTTTGTTTCTCTATCTGCTTCTGTCTTTCTCCTTCACCTTCCATTTTTTTTTCTCTATCTTTTTTCTCCATCTATTTTCCTCGTCCTTCCTTCATTCCTCTGACCTACCCTCTCCTTTTTCTCATTCTGTGAAATTGTATCAATTCATCTATTTTTCTACCTTTTTATCTCCCAACTTCATCCATTTATCTATAATTCTGCATCTGTATCTACATTGCCTCTATCTCTCCACCCTCTCTCTCTCATTCATATAATAGCTATGCTGAGTGCTGAGACATGGAGCACCGACGTATCTCTTTTATATTAGGCTAAGTGGCAACTGAGAAGGTTTGTGGACATCTGATGTCAGCCTTTGTGGAGGAGAAGCAGTTCCTGTCCAGATGTATGACAACAATTATGGTTACCTCTTCGTGAATATATGCGGCTAAATTATCGATCGCTTTTCCCTTTTCATTATAACATTTCTGACTGGAGAAAGAGAGGAAGAGAGAGGGAGGGAAGTGGGAGGGAGGGGGGAACAGAGGGAGAGAGAGAGAGAGAGAGAGAGAGAGAGAGAGAGAGAGAGAGAGAGAGAGAGAGAGAGAGAGAGAGAGAGAGAGAGAGAGAGAGAGATTAATGGTAATGATAACAATGATAGGTGTAATAAATAACTATAGTGATATGATAATTAAGATAATGACAACAATAGAAATAGCAATTATAATGTTAATGATTATGATGGTCATGATGTATTAACGAAAACGATAAAAATGACGACAATTACAATAATAATGGTGATAATAATAGCAATAATGGTAATGATAATAATATAATGAAAATAATAATCATTGTAGTAATAATATTAACGATAAAAATCACAATAAAGACGGTGATAATAATGATACTGATTATAATAATAACAACAATAATAGTAATAATTACATCAGTTATAATAATTATGATAACGATAATAATGATAATGATAATTATAATAATAAAATGATAACAACAACAGTGATAATAATAATATTGATGATAGCATTTATAATTATAAAAATGATAAATATCTTTGCGATATATTATGTTATATATTAGCGATGATGAAAACAATGATAATGATAATAATATTCATATACCTTTTTTGGACTATGACATAATGATAACAGAATAGTAAAAACGATGATGATAGTGATAATGATAATAAGTGCTATCATTATTATCATTATTACCGCTGTTATCATTAGCACTATTAGTATCATTTCTTAGGATTATGTTTATTATTATTATCATTATTATTATTATTATTATTATTATTATTATTATTATTATTATTATTATTATTATTATTATCATTATTATTATTATTATTATTATTATTATTATTATTATTATTATTATATTATCATTATCATTATTATCATCATGACCATCATCATCATCATCATCATCATTCTTATTATTATCATTCTTCTTCTTCTTCTTCTTCTTCTTCTTCTTCTTATTATTATTATTATTATTATTATTATCATCATTATTATTATCATCATTATTATTATTATTACTGCAATCCTTGTTACTATCCTTGTTATCATTATTAAGACCATTATAATTATTATCGCTATCATTATCATTAATGTTATCATTATCATAATTTTTATTTTTTTTTTGTTTGTTGTTGTTATTTTCACATTTATCATTACCATTGCTATCAGTATACTTGTTATCATTATTAGTATTATCATTAATATTATCAATATTATTACAGCTAATATTTCCATTACTATTACTGCTACTATTATCATTACCATTACTATTATCAATATCAATTGTAGTCATTGCTGTTTTTTTTTTATTATTATTATTGTTATTGCTACTTTTATTATTGTATCATTAACATGACCATTCTCACTATAACCCCAATTGCGACATGGCCAAAAGAGCCAGCAGCGCCAAAGGATGGAGCGAGCGAGAGCGGCAGACAGCGACAAGGGAAGGACAAGCACCCTAACATGGGAGAGAGCCCGCACGACGCCAGGCATCAATAACAATAATGGGTATAGTTTAGCAATGCCAGACGAAGAGAGAGGCAGGCCGGGGTCTCGCAAGAGTGAATGATTAGACGTGGAATCAAAATGAACGTTATTGTTGCCAGCGGACGAAAAGTCTGGTGGCGTTCTCGACAGGCCGCTGCAGGTGGCGCTGGCGAGGGGATTCTTTTAGCGCTGAGACCGTGGCGAAGGCTGGAGTCGGGATGGCAATCGACCAACAATGTTTATCATAAAAAAAAAATGTGACTAACTCAAAGGTGGACATGGTGACAATCATATTAAGGATAATAGATACAGCAAATGATAATAGTGACAATGTTAAATAATATCCATGATACAAATGAGAATAATGAGACCTAACAGTATTACAAAATGTTAAGTCTCGTACTACTAATAAGAGCAAATAATGAGTATATTGATAATAACTAAAATAATAGTGATGTTAATTATGATTACAGTAGCAGTAACAGTAGTTATTAGTAATTACAACGATAACAATGATCGTTATGATAATGACATCGTTTATAGTAACAACGGTAAAAACAACACCAACAATAGTTGTACTTATGGTAAGAAAAAGGTAATTCTGATTATAGCATGATGATAATCGCAAAAGCAATAATGATAACAAAAATTGTGACAATATTATCGGTAACAGCTGCAACAGCAAAAACAACAACAAAATAATAATGATGATCCTAATACCGATGCTGCTGCTGATGATGATGATCGTGGTGATGATGAGTGATAATAATGATAATAATAATAATGACAATGGTAATACTGATATTGATAACAATAATAAAGATTGTGATAATATTCATAATAATGATAATGATGAAGGTGATGATAGTGATGATGATGATGATGATGATGATGATGATGATGATGATGATGATGATGATGATGATGATGATGATGATGATGATGATGATGATCAT
>NC_051390.1:14282714-14285214 GCF_015228065.2 Penaeus monodon
TTGGCTGCCATTTTAAGAGTTTAAATTATTAAAAAAGTCTAGCCAACAAAGTTTAAAAAAAACTCCCCCCTTTTTCAATAACTTCATTTTTATTTCGGCATTCAGTTGTTTTTATTAGATGGGGAAAAAACACTACAAGAGCAGCGGTTGGCAAGGTGTGTTTTAAACTGCTTTGACAGCCCGGGGGACCCTGGCAACAGGGATTTGTTTACTAAACTGATCTGCATAAAGAAAGGGGGAAGGGGTATCTTTAGGTTTAGTTTTTATCACTGTTATTTCTTTCAAAACCCGCTTTTGATATAATAGTGGAATATATAAAATAAATATATATATATATATATATATAATAAAATATATATTAATATATATATTCACACACAAACCACACTCCCCATAAACAAACACACACACCACATCAATATATGCGTGTGTGTGTGTGTGTGTGTGTGGGGTGGTGTGGGGTTTTTGTGTTGTGTTTTGTGTGTGGTGTTGTGTGTTGGGATGTGTGGTGTAGGTGTGGTATTTATGTGGTTTTTTGGTGTGGGTGTGTGTGTATTGTATTTTGTGTTTGTGTGCAATGTATGTGTTGTGTATATATATATTTATATATATATATATATATATATATATATAATTATTTTTAAATTGTGTGTGTGTGTGTGTGTGTTTGTGGGTTTTTTGGTGGTGTATGTGTGGTGTTGTGTGTATGCACAGCACTTCATATGTGTGTGTGTGTGTAGTTTTTATGCAATACGTAGTACATATATGTTAAATTATATATATATATAATATAATTATATTTATTATAATATAATATATATATATATTATATAAACATAGTACAACATATATATAATAAAATATATATATAATTAATATATAATTATTTAAATTTTATATATAATTTTTGGGGTTTGTGTGGGGGTGTGTGTTTGGGGTGTGGGCATATTACATGCATGATATAAGATGCATGCATTATATAATTATATATATATATATATATATATAAATATTTAATATACATATTGCACATTAATGCGTACCAACGCAAAAAAAACACAAACCGCACACACCACACACACACATACACACACCACACGAACCCCCCAAAGACACACAAAACACAAAAACACACAAACAACAACACCCCACACACACACACCACCACACACACCCCCACACAACCACCACACACAACACACCACACATATATATATATATATATATATTATTATATTTTATATATTATTATATAAAATAAAATAATGATAGATATAGATAGATAGGTAGATAGATAGTAGTGTTTTGTATATATAATATAGTATATTGGGTGTTGTGTTTGGTGTGTGTTGTGGCTCTGGTGGCGAATATATATATATAATTTTTAATTTTATTAAAATTATATATTATATATAATTTTTTGTGTGTTGTGTGTGTGTGTGGTGTGTGTGTGGTGTGGTGTGTGTGTGTGGTGGCTATCAGTACTCACTCCCCAAAATCATCACAAAAATGAAAAATCAATTAAGTTCATGCTGTGCCACGGCGGGGTCAAACTGAACCTACCCTAAAAAAAAAAAAAAAAAAAAAAAAAAAAAAAAAAAAAAAAAAAAAAAAATATATAATATATATATATAATAATTTTTATAGTATGATTATATACACAACACACACACAACACACAACACACACACACACACACTACAACTTCACAAACACACCCCCAAATATAATATTAACATATTTATATATAATATAATATAATTAATAAATATTAATATTGTGTGTGTGGGTGTGGTTGTTGGGTGTGTTGTGTGTGTGTGTGTGTGGGTGTGTTTTGTGGTGTGTGTTTTGTGTGTGTTGTTGTTATTATACAACATTCTTTAAAAAAATATATAATATATATATACATATAATTTTTTTTTTTTTTTTTTTTTTTACGGTGGTTCATGTTTGAGCCGCCGTGGTCACAGCATGATACTTTTGTAGTTTTCATGCTGTGATATATTTGGAGTGAGTAGTGATAGCCCACACCAAACACACACACACACACACCACACCACACCCAACACACAAAACAACACCACGCACACGCCCCGCACCGTCATATTTCATAAAAAAAAAAAAAATATTATATATATATATCATATTATATATATATATATATTATATATTATATATATATATATATTGGGGGTGTTTGTGTGGGTGTTGTGTGTATGCTATACAAACATAAAACCCCACACCCACACACCCACCACACACAACAATATTATATATTATATAATATATATATATATATATTTTATAAACCCCAAAAAAATATATATATATGTGGGGTGTGGGTGTGTGTTGGGTGTTGTGTGTGTGTTGTGTGGGGTGGTGTGTGCATACGCAGGGGGCAAATAGTGGGTAGTTCTACCCGGGGGTACGGTTGGGGTTGTCTTGGATTGCCCCTTTCCCGAAACCCACATTCTGCTTGGACCCAAATGCTGCCTTTGTA
>NC_051390.1:14300214-14304341 GCF_015228065.2 Penaeus monodon
GGTTTCGCCTGAAAAAGGTACTAGAAACCAGATTTTAAATCTGAAATTGATCAGAGAGAAAAACAGAGAACATCAGAAAGGGACCCTCATTACCTGTGTTTATCGATTACTTGAAAGCTTTGATTACTGTTGATCACGATATCCTCGGAATAACTAGAACGATAGAAGTTTCCAAAAACACATCATACCAACTAATAAAAGCCATGTATGACCCAACAAAAAAAGCAACTGTAAGACCCACTATAGGTTAACAGAATGGTTCGAAGTCAAACAAAGAGTGCGACAGGGCTGCATTCTGTCTCCGCACTCTTTAACATAGATTCTGAACAATTATGAGAGGTGCTCTAGAGAATATTTGAAGGAACTGTAGATGTTGGGGATACAAAATATTAAATCAAGTACGACGATGATATAGTTTTTAAATTGCAGCAGTATCAACTGAACTTATACAATACTAGATAAAGTTGAGAAGCAAGCGAAAGATGGCTTGTTTCTAAATGCCAAGAAAAACTAAGATCATGAGAGTCAAAGATAACCCGGCAATGAACAATGATGAAACCTGTACAATCAATGGAATGGTTGTGGAAAAATGTGGAAAGAGTTCACTTATCTTGGAGCTGTTGTAAATAATTACATATGATGATTCACCTGAGATTAAAAAGAATTACCATGGCCAAAAACACCACAGTGCTCTCAATAACATCTGAAAGGGACCGAAGCATTACCTACGGACAAAGCTGAGGTTATTGAACCATTAGTTTTTCCCAATTGCATCATATGGTCTGAGTGTTGGGTGCTGAAGAAGATAGACAGAACAAGATCAATAGTTTTTAAATGGGGTGTACAGAGAGACTACGTATTAACTGGACAGAGAAGAAAAGAATGATGAAGTGTGAGAAAAATAAACTTTGTTAAAGACAGGATGTTGGACATCTTGGAAACAGGGAGGAAAAATAAAGTTTAAGGTCATGTGATGAGAAGCAAAAAAGTATTGAGAAAAACTTGTGACGGGATGGTGATAGGAAAACAAGAGGAAGAGCAACCGAAGACCAAGACTGCAGACGACTATATCAAAGATATTGCGGGGCTGCGATGGTACAAGTGGAAAGAAAGCGCAAGATCGAGTTGAGTGGCGATAGATGGTGGAGAGGTCCACGGCTGCTCAAACATGAGCATACCGTTATTGAGGATGATGATGATTATTATTATTGTTATTATTATTATTATTATTATTATTATTATTATTATTATCATTATTATTATCATTATTATTATTATTATTTATTAAATTACTATTTCATTCATCATATTACATTATTATTACTATTTTATCATTGTAGGACGGCTGGCACTCGCCGACCTTAAGGTCGATCTCGCCTGGATGACATTGTCCTCGGCGTCGAGGGGTTGAGGCCGGGGTCTTTACCAGGCCACACGCTTGCCTCCTATACCACGGAAACAAAGGACGTGGGGAATCTGCGATGCTGCTACGACTGGATGAGAGTCCGGGCTCCGCTTCCACCAACGAGACGGCGCCTCTCTGTGCACCCGCACGAGGCTGGTGATTCACCCGCATTTGCGCCTCGCCTCACTGGACTCGAGTGCTACTTCATAAGTCGGCCAAATGAAAATACGAGCTGCCAGAGACCTCCGGTGTTAGAAATAATAGAACATGGTTATAAAATAACCAACGAACGTATTTTAAACCAAGTACTCGTTACTTGGATGGTGTTGAAGTCTCCGAGAAAAATAAAAGATTTATTATTTCCCAAGTCCCATTACCGTAGATATTTACAGCCCGAAATGGACAGTTTTCGCGTAAATTGTACATTACAGTTTCCTTAGGTATCCTTTCCTTCCAAAGGTCACAATAGCCCCTGAAGGGATTTTAATGGTCGTTTGATAAGTGTTTTTCTCACCCTCACTTTTCACTGTTGTTTGGGTCTTTGGCTTGTTCGGACTGCCGGATATCAGGGTGGTGTTCCATGTTGTTTGGGTCCTTTGGCTTGTTTGGGCTGCCGGAGTATCGGGTTGGTAGTACAACACTTATTTTGCATATCTTCTTCTTCGCGCCATGCCGGGTCATGGCCTGAGGGTCTTTTTGGGTTAAATACCCTAGTTTTGTGAGGGTGAAGACAGTTTGGTCCTGACTTCTGTGTGTAATGTGGTCAGTTTAGGTGTTGTTCGTGTGCTCTCTCGCTTTGTGGATTTACCTCGCTTCCACGCCAGGGATTTGCCTGAGTTTGTTACACAAAGCTAAGTTATTATTAGTGGTTGTGTGTAGGAGAGCCTGATCTCTTTTGGACTTTGCGTGTGACACGCTACCATAATCATCTGTGGGGTGCACTCTTTCTCTGTTTCCCAAAGAACTCTGTGAATCAAAGTGTCAGAGTATAAAAGGACCACTTCACACAGAAGGAACCACTACTTGAGGATCCGTACCTCCAGTGTGCCATTCCTTGATTTAAACAAAGTCAATACTTAAGTTTCCTTCCCTCAGCTCGAGGATCCGTACCTCCTGGGAGAAGGTTATTTCATTAAGTCTCGCCATAAATAATTTCAGGGCCATTTAACTTCTTACTTTCTTTTACTTTGTCTTGATTTGTTGTCTTGATACCTGACCGACCTGGGGGTGTCAGGCAGTCCCGTGATCTTGTGGTCCCCTTTGGCGTTATGTCGGTTATTGGCCTTCGACGCCAAATTATGTTTCTTACATTATATATCTAATTTATATTTTTTATTTGTTTACACAAGTGTTTTTATTCAGAGTTTATCAGCACTAGTTTGTTTGATTTATTATATATATTTTTTTAACGTTAATCTCCATTTTGGGTTGGAGATTAACTTGTTTCATATTAGAGATTGGTATGTGTTCGTGCTAACACCTGTTAAAAATACTGATGGGAGTGGGACGCAATTAGGGAGTGAAAATACATTGAGTCATTTTTGAGGATTTCTGGTGTGGCTTTCAAGTGCATCAACCACCGCTGTGAGCCAAATTGGTGATGTACTGCATCTGTGAAATTTCCCATGACTGAATTCCTGTAGACCTCCCTATGAGTGCGATTTGCCACTCCTCAATAAAAAATATCATACCATCGGAGCTTTCACTTCTCCCCCCCCCCCCCCCCCCCCCCCCCCGGTCAGTCAAATTCTGAACAAAGAGTATTTACGACATCGTAAAGTTCTGTTTCAGACTAAGGCTGTATGCTTGAAAGTTCTTGGCTCGGCCTCCTTAACAGCACATTGCTGGTTACTCTATCTCGCAACCTGAAAGGCTGTAAGAAGCTAGATGAAATCGAGTATATAAGCTGATACTCTAGAACAGACATAACTTTGCTATACCTGGGTTCCCACTTCCAGCAGGTGGATGCTCAAACTGAAGGGAAGGAGAATAATGTTATGATCTTGCGTTTTTCTTCCAAACACGTCCACGCAGACGCTCAGCCTACGCTATCTCCATTTTCACATTTACACACTTACACATCCAACATGCAGCAGATACATCCGTACTTTCCTTCCACCCTTCTTTCATACAACATTCACACCCCATACAAACACACACGGTTCCCGAACTACTACTCGGCTGGTCACAGCCCGGGTGCTGTAGGCCTGGAACCCTTACATCTGTTCAATGCAGACGAATCTTTTCCCAAATAAAATCTATATTCTCGGTTGAGCCCGAACTCAACCAGACATAATGAAGTCTACTGGGTCTACGCCCCGCTACAATCATTATTATGATTTTATTATTTTCATCATTATCATAATAATGATAATAATAATAATAGTAATAATAATGATGATGATGATGATAATGATGATGATAATGATGATAATGATGATAATAATAATGATAATAATAATAATAATAATAATAATAATAATAATATAATAATAATAATTATTATCATTATTATTATTATTATTATTATTATTATTTATTATTATTATTATTATTATTATTATTATTATTATTATTATTATTATTATTATCATCATCATTATCATTCATTATCATCATCATTATCATCATAATGATCATCCATCATGGATCATCATCATGATCATCATCATGATCATCATCATTATCATCATCATATCACATCATGATCATCATCATTATC
>NC_051390.1:14321941-14326941 GCF_015228065.2 Penaeus monodon
ATCATCACCATTTTCCTCCTCCTCCTCCTTCTCTAACAGTAATGATAACAATAAAAATAATAATACAATAATAAAAAATAATGAAACACTAATAATTATTATTATGGTAATAATAATTATTATTATTGTAATAATAATAATAATAATAATAATAATAATAATAATATTAATAATAATAATAATAATAATAATAGTAATAATAATAAAAAAAAATAATGATAATAATAATGATGATAATGGTAATAACAATAACAAAATTGATAATAATAACACTAGTATTAATGATGGTAATAATAATAAAAATAATAAGAATAATAATAATAATAATAATAATAATAATAATTATTATTATTATTATTATTATTATTATTACTATTATCATTATCATCATTATTATTATTATTACTAATATTACTAATAATATAATGGTAATCATAATTATAAAAAATATTATCATAATAATAGTAATAATGATAATAATGATAACAACAACAACAAAAAAAACAATAACAACAATAATAATAATGATACTACTACTACTACTATTACTACTACTACTACTAATAATAATAATAACAACAAGAACAATGATAATAATAATAATAATAATAATAATAATAATAATAATAATAATAATAATAATAATAACAACAACAATAATAATAATAATAATAATAATAGTAATAATAATAATAACAAAGATGCTACTACTACTAGTACTACTACTAATGATGATGATAATATTAATAATAATGGTTATAATAATTATAATGATGATGATAATGGTAACGATAATAATGATGAAAATAATAGTAGTAATAAAAGTGGTAATAACCGCAGACTGAAAATAATAAAACATAATAATAATGATAATAATAAAAATACTAAGTATAGTAATGGTAAATTATAATAATGATAATAAATTTAAAAAATGATAATGATAATAATCATAATCATCATCATCATGATAATAATAATAATAATAATAATAATAATAATAATAATAATAATAATAATAATAATAAAATTTATTATCATCAACATCATTATTATTATTATTATTATCATTATTATTATTATTATTATTATTATTATTATTATTATTATTATCATTATTATTATCATTATTATTATTATTATCATTATTATTATTATTATTATCCTTATTATTAATAATAATAATAATAATATAACATTAATAAGGATAAAAATATTAGTAATGATAACGATAATAATACTAATGAAAAAATTATAACGTTATTAATGATAATAATGATAACAATAATGATAACATGCATAACAATGATATTAACTACTACTACGACTAAAAATCATAATAAAAACAAATAATAATAACAATAACATAAATAACTATAATTATAATTTTAATAAATACCTCAATAATGATTACCAAGAGACTCATATCATTATTATCATTATCACCAATAACAATAATAACAATAACTACAATCATAATGATAGTAATAATAATGATAGTAATAATAATAATAATAATAATAATAATAATAATAATAATAATAATAATAATAATAATATTCATAATAATCATCATCATCATAAAAAATAATGAAAATAATATTAATGATAAAAATAATTATCATAAAGATAACAACAACGATAACAACAATTACAATAATGATGTTGATGATAATAACAATAATAATAATAATAATAATAATAATAACTATAATAACAATAATGGTACTGACAATAATGATGATAATAAAGAAGAAAATAATGATAATAATAATGATGATAAGGCTAATGATGATATTGGCAATGGCAATAACATTAATAACAATGAAAATAATAATAGTAATTAGTAGTTGCAGTAGTAGTAGTAGTAGAAGTAGTAGTAGTAGTAGTAGTAGTAGTAGTAGTAATAATAATAATAATAATATTATTATTATTATCCTTATTATTATTATTATTATCACTATTATTATTATAGTTATTGTCACCATGATAGTATTGATAATAATAGATAAATAGATAAATATAATAATAATGAAAAAATAATATGAAGAAGAATATTACTAGTAATAATAATAATGATAATTATAATATTTATTATTATTATCATCATTATTATAATTACCATAATTATTATTATTAGTACTAGTAATATTCTTCTTCATTATATTTTAACTCATTATTATTATTATTATCATTATTATTATTATTATAACTATTACTATTATTATTGTTATTAGTATTTTCATTACTGATATATTATATTAATATATTACTCTTATTATCATTACTGTTGTCACTATTATTCTATTTATCATTATTGTTGTTGTTGTCTGTTATGTCATTATTTTATTGTTATTGTCATTATTTTATATTTATTATTAAATGTAAATATAAATAAATATTATTATCATTATTATCTATGTTCTTATCATATTAATTATCATTATCATTATTATTGCTTTTGTTGCTGGTGTTTGTAATAAAATTATCAATATGATTATACTTATTATTGTCGTTGTTGTTGTTGTTATTCGAATATAGTTATAATTGTTTTTATTGCTTTCATCATTATTAATAATATTATAATTATTATCTGTTTTTTCTATAATTATCATCTTTATTATTATTATCCTTATTATTAGTAGTATTGCATTACTTTTATCACTCTCATAATTATTATTATTATTATTATTATTATTATTATAATCATTATTATTATAATCATCATTATTGTTATCATTATTATTATGATTACTATTATTTTTGTTGTTGTAGTTGTTGTTGATATCAATGTCAATATTATTATTATTATGACTGTTATCACTGTTTTTGTTATTGCTGTTATTGTTATTATTATTATTGTTGTTATTTTGATATCATTATCATTATCATTATTATTTTGATATGATCATCATTATCAATATAATTTTCAGTATTATTATCATTTTGATTATTGCAATTATTATCATTTTGATTATTGCAATTATTATCATAATAGTTTTCAATCATATTATTATCATTATTATATTCATTATCATGATGATTATGATAATTACAATTATTATAATTGTTATTTCATAATAATGATAATAGTAATGATAATAATGATAAAAATAAATAAATAATAATAATAATAATAATAATAGTAATAGTAATAATAATGATATAGTAATAACCTATAGTAATAACGCTGGTAATGATTTTATTAACAATAACTGTGATATTGTTAATAACAATAATAACGATGATGATAATAATGGTAATAACAATGATAATAGTAATATCAATAATAATAATAACAAGGATAATAATAATCCCAAAATAATAATAATGGTAGTAATTGTAATTAGAGACAATAATAATAAATAAAATGGAAATGATAATGATAACATAATATTATTAGCAACAATGATTATAATAATATTCATTCTAATAATACTATTAATAAAAATGATAACAATGATTATAATAATAATAATTTGAATAATACTGTTAATAAAAAATATAACAATGATGATAACAGTAAATAAGGATAATAATAATAATGAAAATAATGGCAGTAAAAAAAATAATAACTAGAATGATAACAACAATAGCTATATTAGAAATTAATAGTAATAACGGTAATAATGATGGAAAGAATTACAATAACAGTAATAATGGCATAATAATGACAATAATGAGTATCATGAAAATGATAAGGATAATAATTATAAAATAATACTAATGATGATGATGATAGCATCTTTAATACTACTACTACTACTACTAATAATAATAACAACAATAACAACAACAACAACAACAATAACAATAATACTGATAATAACTGATAATAATTATAATATTTTTAGTAATGATAATAATAATTTTAAATTTTAGATAATGATAATAATAACCATAATAATAATATTAGTATTAATGATGATGATAATAAGTATAGGAATAAAAACAAGAATAATTATGATAATGATGATGATGATGATGATGATGATGATAACATTACCAAGGATGATAATAATATTGATAATTATAATAATAATAATAATAATGATAATAATAATAATAATAATAATGATAATAGTAATAAAAAAATAATAACAGCAACAGCAACAACAATAATAATAACAGTAATGATAATAATAATAATAACGGTACTGCTACTACTACCACTGCTACTACTACTGCTACTACTACTAATAGTAGTTATGATAATAATAATATAAATAATAATAACAGTAATAAAAAGAGAAAAAAACTATATATGATGTTAATAATGATAATAATTATTATAATAACTTCATTATAATGATAATACCTATAGTAATAATAATGATAAGAATAGTAAGAAGAAAAGGAATAATATTCACGATAATAATAATAATGATGATAATTATAATGACAATAATAGTGATTATTAATATAACAATTATAACAATTGTAATTATAGTCATCATGATAATGAAAATAATATTGGTAATATAATTAATAACAAAATAATAATAATAATAATATTAATAATAATAATAATAATAATAATAATAATAACAACAACAATAATAACGATTATGAAAACAACAATGATAATAATAAAAATGGTAATAGCAACAACAACAACAACGATGGTAATAATAATAATAATAATAATAATAATAATAATAATAATAATAATAATAATAATAATAATAATGATAATAATAATAATAATCTTAAAGATGATAACCGTAATTATATCAATACTAGAAATGCTAATGATAAGGTTAATGATAGCAATAATAGTAAGGGAGCAATAACTGCAGCCTAAAATGCAAAGGCCCAAAAGTGGCGCTGGAGGGCCAGCCCGCCGCCAAGCGACGAGGCAAGGGGCGAGCGAATGTGATTCCAACTTGACTCCCCGAGCAATTTATCCAGGGACAAGTAATCGCCAAAATTAATTAAGCTTAAAGAAAATTTGTTTAAAACTTTTTTGCAACTTGAATGCCGCTACTTCGACCAGTGATGGC
>NC_051390.1:14402125-14424625 GCF_015228065.2 Penaeus monodon
ACAGTCTCTGTGGTGCGTCTGGAAGTCGCATAGTGGCCAACATATCAGGCTGCACTTGGGTCTTCTCAGCACCTCCCCCCCCCCTAACGGAAGCCGCCTCTCCGCGGTGGGGGGGCTTGTGGTCCCAATGATCTGGTGAGCCGGACCAGAGGGCTACCCATACTGGAGGGGTCACCAGTGAGGGATGAGACAAAATGGTTTCCTGGTGCACCAAGGCCTATGAGAGGGGAATGGTTTTGTACAACCCTGGTTAATTCCCATCTTGGACCAGGGAGAAAAAAAAAAAAAACTCTCCCCAGTGTTGTTTTTTGCCGTGCGTTGGCAAATTTCCCGTATTTACAGGGGAGAACAGGGGAGTCTGGGAGGTTTGAAAAAGGCGATGCTGGGAACGCTGGGCACTGCAGCTTAGCAAAAAAAAACCACCAACTCTTTGGTCCTTTTTCTGGTTAGGGGGGGGAACGGGTGGGCTTGATCCAAAAGGGCCCGTTCAAGTCAATCAGCTGGTCCAAATAATGGGCATCGGGTTTTCAAGCAAGGCCACTATTCCTTCCCCCCCCCCCCGGTAAGTGGCAAAGGTTCCGTGACTGGCCATCAGTTTACTGGGGCAATAGGGGCTGCGTATAATTTTCCTCATTTACCCCTGTGGGGGATGTTGGGAGATTTGAGGGCCCCCAAAACTAATAGGCTTCCCCCCTCGTGGACTTCCAAATGTGTGGGGGGGGGGTGAGGAAAATGGAAAAGAATTCAAATTGTATGAGTAATTTACAAATTACAAAGAAAATCTAGCTCTCTCCAGACGGGAACTACGCATCCCCTCGGGGACCATTCCTCTTTTCGACACATCCACATGTTACCACTCTGGGAAAAAACCTCTTTCGGCTTCCAAAAAGGGCAACAAGGAAATGGGGGAATCGTTAAATGTTTTCCTGGGCTCCCAAACCAGGTAAGAAGGGGGAAAAAGTTCCTCCTCAAGTCACAAGGAAAATCTTACCCCTTGTAAATATGGAAAGCATTTCATATTAGTTAATTATTAGTTAGTTGAAGGGGGACATCATGGATTCTGGACATTTTTCGAAGTTTCCATTTCAGGGAAAATAATTTTGAAAAGTATGTCAAAAAAAAAAAAAAAAGTGAAATTCCTCGCCATCACCCCCCACAGCGAGAATGGTTTAGCCTGATAGGTTGAGGTTTCAATCACCAGGGACTAGACGTGGTACTTCTGCATGCGGATTATGGGCGGACATTACTTGGGGGGGCAGTTTTCATGTTGTTTCTCCACAAAAAAACCTCAATTTCAAAGTGTGGGAGGGGGGGGAATTGTTCTTTTCCGGCGACCTTGGATTTGGAGTTATCTGAGGAGAAAAAAAAAAAACTACTATTAGGAGGAAGTAGGAGTATTTTTAATGTAGTGGCAGTAAAAACGTTTTAGAAAAGAAAAAAAGATTGATTGGTTTGGAAAAACAGGTTGACACCAGCTTTTTTCTTACTTTTTAACACAATTAGTCTTCAAGGAATTGGTTAAGTTAACATGGTAACCCACCTCAAGGTAAAAGGGGCCTATGTGCCCCAAAACCCTAGCAGTGCTTCCATTGCCAGGTTAATGGCAGGGAGGCCAAAAAAACTCTTGCCGGTTTAAAGAAATGGGACAAACCAAGATTATTTCGGTAAAGTGTGGTACAAAACAGGTCTCAAGGGAGATGACAAAAAACTGTCCAGGGGTCAAATATTTTGCTGTTTACCACTGCCAAAGGAAGCTCATGAAAGGGCTTCTTCAAAGCAAATGTAAAAAACAGGACAGATTTTTGAAAAAAAAGGGAAGTATTGGTAAATAAGGAGGGCAAGGGAAAAAAAGTTGTTAGTTTTTCCCGAGTGGCAAAAAAGCGACGTGCCCGTGTTGCTGTTTTGCCACCAAAGCCAGGTAAGGTTCCTTTGCTTCGAGTTCTAAGCCATCCTTCCTTTCCCCACCCACCCCTTGCCCCCAAAATGCTTCTTACAGCACACCAACTTCTGACCACTTTCCTTTAAACCCTTCAAGTACCAAACATTGGCGGACACTTTGACTCTGGGTGGGAGGGTTCGCCTCCAACCAGGACAGGGGGAAACAAACACGGACGTAAGGGGAGTGGAGGGGTTCTTATTGATGAGGACTCCTCTCCCCAAAGTAAGGTCTTTGGAGGCCATTCATTTAAGGGCTCCAAGGAAGGACCCAGTGGTGGAACCAGCTCCAGGCTGCCAACCACATCCCACCAGGCGGCTTTATTGCTAGGCAAGAATTTGGGGCCCTTGGAAATTTAAAGCTTCAGGCGCCGTCATTTTGCCCCAGGAAAAAAAGGAAATCCTGAACCTGGGGTCAAAGACTTCAGCTGCCCACCAAACAAAATTTCCACCCAGGGGCCTCCGCGCTAGGAAAAAGAATGCCTTAGAAAAAAGCTTTAGGGGCCTCAGGTCGTTCTTTGCCCAAAGCCAAAGAAAAAAAAATCCTGAAACTGTCCAAGGGATACCTGGGAAACTTTAGGGTTCCACAGCGTAAAAAAACAACGTTAAAAAAAAAAGATTTCACTACCAGGGATTCCTGGAAAGGGGGAACAGGCCTAAAGGGGTTTGGGGAAAACCATTGACAAACAGGTTGCTTTTGCCAACACACCTTTATGAAGAAATCTAATATAAAAGAACCTGGATTAACCCTAATTCAAAATGGAAACAACTGTCAGGGGAAATTCATGCCAAATGGGAAAAGAACTGCACAATCTGAAATTTATTATGTTAATCCAGTTTTGGTTATTTGGCCTATAAGGAAGGAGTATGACCCAAGGGGAAAAATCGTCCCCCATTTCCCTGAGAGGGGATTTCAAGTTCAGGGCCCATTAAATGGGGGAACCTTGATTAATGCGGGAACTATGGAGGAAGTAAAGGCCAGTAATGGTTTTACGTCATGAATATTTTCCCTTCCCAGACCATCCCCACCTGCCAGACAAAACACTTGCAGGGTGAAGGCTCTTCTGGAGAATAGGGGCTGGGGGACACGACATACACGGTTTGGGCATCCATTACTTCCTCCACAATTAATCCAAACATAGGTATGATTGGAAAACACATGTACTTGGGCAGTTGCCACAAATCCCATTTTACTCTTTGGTGGAAGATTTTCAATGGTTGGGGCATCACCCTCTGGGGGAGGGGGACACTTCGTGGCAAACCCTCGAAAGGCTTGGAGACTTGTTACTAAACGGAGTTAGGGATTTGACAGTTTTACTGAAAAACCAAGGTGGGGGACACTTCCTACAACCATTTTCAAGTTCAAAAAAAAACTGGGGACCTTCTCCAAATATAGAACCAAATAATTAGGGGCCTCACCTGATTTCACAGCTTGGAACTTTCACTTTGGCAGGGGTCAGTGGAAGACTTAACATGGGAAAGAGCGGGGACCATTTTCCCAATAATTTGGAGGAGGTTGAATGGTTTATTCCAGTCAAATTGGAGTTTGACAGAAGATGCGAAGTAGAAAACACATGCAGGTCTGGGAATCTTTTAGATCAAACTGCAGTTATTTTGCAAGGTTTGTTTATGGATTCCCGTTGTTGTTTCAAAGATCTGTTAAATCACTTCACATCACGAATTACACCTTGCAGCAGGAAAGCATCCATTTCCCAAAAAATTAGCGGGACAGTTTACCGGGTCGACCTTCCAGTTTTTTTAACATGGTTGGTCTGGATGAATGGTCAAAAACAAGCTGGTCAAGGAGGCAAGGAAAAAAAAAGCTGCAATAAGGGGCCGTTTGAAAAACGGGGGGGGGGGGGGGGGGGGAACGCCCCCCCAGGCAATTGTAAAACCTTCAATCAGTTTACAAAAAAAGGGAACCGAAAGCCACAGGGGCCAGGCGCGTGTCTAAAGGAGGCTAAGATTGGGACGTCGTGGAGACCAGTAATGGTCTCCTCGATTTATTAAAAAAAACTCTGGGGGACCCCTTAGCAAGGGTTGTGGGGAAACTAAAGGTTTGCGTAAGGGATTGCCTGCGAAGAAAGCAAATCCATATCAACAACCTTGCTCTGAAAGGATAGAGGGGCATAATAACCACAGGACAAAAAAGTATTGCTAAATGGAGGTAGCTAAATCCATGGGTCCAAGAGGATTCCTCCTTATTGGAGCATTCTTACCATTTGCCTCGATTCTCCCAATCTTCGTGGGGCTCGGAAACAAGGGGGAAAAAAAACACACCCAGGGGTGGTTCGTTTCTCTAGTAGGGGACTGCAAGGCAGAATTTTCCATTACAAACTTGCCCAATTTTTGGCGGGCAAGGAGATTGGGGGGGGGGGACTCTGCTTTGCAGCTCTGCCGTAAGACGGCCCCAGGAAGTGACGATAATTCCATACAAATGATATCTCACTTTTTACCGGAGGAGGCTCCCAAGGAAAGTTTCTGTTGGACTTATTCAATAGGATCTATAAAGAAGGCACAGTTGGCCAATCCCACATGGAAATAAGAGGCTATAAAATACATTTCCTGTCCTAAAAAACATGCAAGATACTTCCACCAACAGGAAATACCAGGGGGGGACCCAATTTCTATCACCAGCTGAATCTGCAAGATGATGGAGGAAAAAATTGTAAACTTCAGGTTTGGGGAACATGGCTGCTAGAAACAAGAAAAAAAGTGTTGACCCCATAATTCAATAGGGCTTCAGAAAAAAAATGGGGGAATTTTTTGAATTCGGACCAAAGATTGCACTGTGAGGAATGGGGAAAAACTTGGTATACAGGAACTTCCTTGCACACGCGGGGAAGCGCAAATGTTAGCAGTTCTTCTTTGACTTTGAAAAAAAAATTGCTTTACGATAAGGACTTGGAAGCATTGGCCTTACTCATTGAAAGGCTGTATGAAAACATTGGTTAAAGAGAAGCATTTACCTAACCTTCATTATTACAAAAGCTTCCTTGCTAAAACAGGAAATTTAGGAGTTCGGGTGGGAAAAACAGTTTCTCTAACATGGAAGGGGACCAAGTTGGAAGGGGTTCCACAAGGGAGTGTCTTAAGTGTTGGGAACCCTGTTTGCCATGCTATAAATGACCATGTAAAAAGGGTTTGTTCCAGTTATGTCTCATTTTTTAAATCTGTATGTGGGAGGGGGACTTTACACTTGTACTTGCTTAGAGGAAAGGCTACCCAGGATGTGCAAGGGAACACATGCAGGCTGGCAAATAATCAGGTTGTACAGGGGGCAACATAATCCCATGGGTTTCAAAATTTTCTCAAGGAAGACCCTGGCTATACATTCCACAAAAAACGAGCGAAAAATTCCATCCTTCCTATAAATTTAGGAGCCAAAAATCCCACTTGCAATTTTGTCCAAAGAGGTGGAAGTAACTTGGGTTTTTAATTTTTGTTTTTTGGACTCAAGACTTTACCATGTTGGACTTCAACATCAAAAAACAGTTAAAAGTGGAAGGACTACAAAAAATCGGCTAGTATTTGGGCGGGTTCTTTAACATCAATCTTGTGGGGTTTTTTGCAGTGACCGGCACAACGGCTCTAACGGGGCTTTTTACCCGTGGCGCTTATTCGTAGTTAAAGCTTGATTATGGCTGTGAGGTTGTATTCTTTTATGCAACTTCCCACTGTTTGGGACTTTGTTCAAATGGAAAAGGCTTTTCAGAATATGTTACTGGGGATTTAAGGTTCTGTTTCACCTGTTTGGAATCCCCTGTTTATGCTGAGTTTGGAAGAACCACCTCTTCATTAACAAACGTGACTTACATGAAACCGATTTAACTACACCGAAGGGACTACAAAGGAGTCCTCGGCTCTCCTACATTCCAGATTGGTTTTTTCAAACCCCCTTGAGGATAAGGCCGATCCTATGGTAGGAGAATGGCGGAATCTTCCTGAAAGATTCTTATTCTGCGTCTTACCACTAAAAGGGTTTTCTGGCTGTTGGTTTTCCCAATTCCCCCCTTGGGGACTAATTCAAGGTCGAGGCTGATTGGTCGGAATGGGAAAAGGGGAAAGAGCTTCAGAAGCAATAAGTCAAGAGAAAGAAAATTTCTCAGCATATTTCTTAAGTACCAGGAATTCAGAAAGGGCAAATATATTTAACAGATTGGTTCGGGGGAAATCTGGAAAAAATGGTTTTGAGGGCTTTTGCAGCAGTGAGCAGAAGGAAAAGACTGCATTCTGGCAGCCTTTTCTCTAGAAGGCCTCGGACTTTACTGCCAGGGAGTTACATTCCATTCCCTTGCAGCAGTTAAGATGTGACTAGGGGAGAATCTTACGAAAAAAAAAACCATTTTCTATTGTGATATATTGTGACCTCTCGTTAAGTGCCTTGTAAAGGCAAATCAAGAAGCTTAAAAAAATCATCAACATCCCAGTTTAGTAGGGGGGAGATTTTCAAAGAATTGGCTTGCCACTTGATGGTCAAACATGTGAAAAAAAAGATAAACTCTGTGTTGGGTGGCCCAGCGCCATTTGTCGGATCAGTGGGGACATGAGCGAAGGCCGGATCAGAAGGCCAAGGCAGCTGCCACTCAGCCTTGTGATGCTCGTTTTCCTCTCCCACACACCGACCTGAAACCCAACATAAGGAGTTGTCTCTGTGATAGATGGAGGGAACAATGGAGGTATACCTCTAGAAACAAACTGCAAGAGATTAGAGATGACCTTGGCAGTTGGGTGACCAGCATCCATCTCAACCGAAAAGTGGAAGTTGTATTAACAAGACTAAGAATCAGGCACACGAGACTGACTCATGGACCGATGGCTAAAAGTCAAGCACTTTGTGAGGGATGCCAAGATCCATTAACGGTCGCACACGTAGTGGAAAGATGTGCAACATTCTCAGACCAAAGACGTATGTACTTGTCTCCCCCATATGTCATTTGTAAGATATTTATTGATAGATTTTTAAAGTTTTAAATATTCTAATATTTCTATCTAAGAAGGTGTTCGCCGCTAATGACCTTAGCTATTGACGCGGCATACAATTTTAAATAACAATCAATCAATCTCTTAGGCAGGCGGACTCGCAAGGCCCACCTCTCCACAAGGGGCTGTGGAGATAATCCAAGTACGTGATCATATGTCTACGATCGAATGTAAACGATTTCAGTATTGGATATCACCTTTGCTTTTTTTATTAATGTAATCACCAAATAGCGTTTTTTATCTCTCATACACACATAAAATTCTTATTACAATTAGGAGTTTAACCAGTATATTTGTTAATATATTTCATTGTTAATGAAAAGGAAGTGCTTATTATAAATTTCAATATGAGGATTAAATAGTGCGAAGGCATAACCTTTGGCCTAATGGTATAACCTGTATACAAATATTGATTACAAGTATAAAGATAATTTCGTAGATAAAATATTACTACGTAGATTTCATTATACTTTTAATTAACAAAAGTAAGTTAGAAAGTCACCGTTTGATCTTAATCTAGAGGCCACTGCCTTGAATTTCTCAATATTTTGTGAGTTGCCCCCATTCCCTCTTTTACAGTGGGTATGCACCATTCCTCAACGATCAGGCCACCATACATGAGCATCTTGTGTAGTGAAAATAGCAGGTAGAACCGAGGATATAGACCCACAAAGAGTTTTACTGCCATTTTGGCATACTCATTGTATTTGGCCGAGTTGGTTTCAAGGCCAGAATTCAGTGCTCTTCAATGGGGTGAAATACGGTAAATAATGGTTGTTCTTGAGCAGGCGTATCAGCATTTCATTCCTTCTTCAGTTCTCTTTTATTCTTTTACAGCCCCTTTTTCTTCTCTGGTCCTTTTACCATCCATAATTTGAGTTTCATTCTATAAGCTAGATGTACGCACTCCATCGTGAGAGGAGTAATCCGCATGTCAGTGCTTGTCTGTCAGCATTTTTTTTGGGGGGGGGGCTGGTCTAAGTCGTTCATGGATGATGGATTTGTGCGTGGATTGCAAATATAAAATGATGCAGCTAATGGAGTGTGTCAAGGCCTGACAAACCTTCACATTACCATTATTACAAATAATCCATGATGGACCTGAATATTGTCTGTAACAGTTGGATGAACTGCTTCCTTAAATGAATTGGGCACACAAGATTGACTCATGGGCCGATTATGGCTAAAAGTGAAACATGTTATGAGGGAAGCCAAGATCCATTAACGGTCGCACATATAGTTGAAAGATATACGACATTCTCAGACCAAAGACTATGTATCTTTCTCCCCAGCTACACTGAAAAATGTATTGGATAGGATCGTGGCATAGAAATTCAACAAAATCTAAATATGAATATATATGTAATAATAACTTCAAGCATAATATTTATGCTCTGATGTTTAATGTATTATGTATTGTTAATTATTTTTGTTTATGTGACATTTCTTGATAGATTTTTAAAGTTTTAAATGTTTTAACATTTTAATCGAACAAGGTATTCACCGTTAATGACTGTTGATGCGGAAGATAATATTAAGTAATCAATCAACCTACTTCTTTTCATACTATATGTTTCTTTCTTTCTTTTTTCTTTTGTTTAAGAATAAGTGATTTAACAAATTCTGGAAAAAAAATTGCTTTAAAGTCCTCAATTAGAATTTTTTTTGGCGTAGTACTTTTTCTCCTTTTGTAATACTTTTTCATCTGGTGGATACAGTTGACGATTTTCTTCAAGCTGCTCTTTTCGCAAAACACACAACTAGTTCTACTGAGATTGGTTTTCATCATGACATTTAGTGCTTCAGCAGACAGTTTTGCAACTTTATGTTTACCCTCCTTCCTGAGCTCCATCTGTGTAGCGTTCGTTAGTTCTTTAACTGTGTTACTGTCCCACAGTTGATGTGTTGTGTTGATTAATTACCACGTCCCCTAGGCTCATTAAAAGGGTGTAAATGAGGTCACTGCCACCACCCGATTGGTACGTTCGGGGACGAGTGTATGTTGTAAGAAGGGATGCAATGTTAGAGGAATTGTGGAAAGGAGCGACAGTGGTGTGCGTATGTATGTGTGTGAAGTGTAGTTGTGCAAATGAGCCGAAGTGAGGTAGGCGTGGTTGAAATCCCGAGGAGAGGCGTGTACAGATGCTTCATCTATACTTTAGGGTTTTTGATTGTTTGCCGTTTAGCTTTGGAATAGGAGAATATGTTTTAGGCGTTATTCAGCCTTCCTTCTTACATAGAGTCGGGGACTTATCAAAAGGTATTATAATATTATCTATTTATTTTGTAAAACAAAGATAAAACAGGACAAAACGAAATACGGCACAGTAAAACAAACACTAAAACACAAAAGACAAAAACAGACATAAAACAATAAAACACGAGACAAACATTAAAAACGAGAACCGCCTTCTCTCACATATAAAAACTTAATCACTTATCTCTTATTGCCGAGACCACCTATCTTGGGCACCACAACCACAGTCCAGCACTTGACCTGGCCTGGAACTCGAACCGATCTGCCCTCTTGAAGGGCCGGGGACTTTTCCTTGTCACCTCGGCCCGCGAAACTGAGTTTGGTTCAAACAAATTTCACATAAAAAAACTTGCATTTTACACAAAAATGTTCTTTACATAATAATTAAAATAACTTTTAGAAAGTTATTTCATAAAATGAATAAAAGTTCCTTGAAACAAAATAGTAAAATAAGTACTAAAGAACCATTATGTACATGGTAAGATCGTTCATAAAATGTGTAAAAATGTAAAAATATAAAAATATAAAATGTAAAATATTCATAATAAAGTTAAGATGAAATAATAATGAGGTAAATAAAGATTAAAAGTTTTTGCAAATTCATTTTCTGTGTGGTGGTCTCTTTTCCCAAGGTTCGTCTAAAACACGATGTAAAAATGTTTATTAAAATATACTAAAATATTAAAACATACTAAAATAAAAAGCTAACACCAAAGTAAAGCATAAAACATAAGGACGGGTGACGAGGCCGCAGGTGAGTCGCTCCAGGTGGCTTCCCGTTTTCTGTTGCCGCAGCTTCCTCACCGTTGACGGGCATCCTCACCCCCGGGAATAAAAACAGGGGCTTTGGGCGTACGAGGGGGCGTACGAGGCTGCGACACCTCCGTGGAACGAGGAGGAACGCCGCCCTTCATCTCGAAAAGGGGGGAGACGAGAAAATATGTAGGGGACCGTGGGGGACGTACACAGGCGGTCCACTACAGATGCACTACTTTGTATATCTTAATTTATTTGTACCAGAGTTTCATTTCCTTATTCGTGTAGCTGTTCCAGCTTAACTTTGCCACTCAGCCATCTTTAGCACGACAACAGTCTGCTTGCTTTTTGGTAAACTGGGCTGTCAGATATTTCATTTCCTAATGGCTTAAAATCTTTGATATGCATTCCGTCTTTATCATTTCCTTAAATTCTTCTGCTGGCCCGCCTGCCCTACTCTGCAAAAAGCAGAAAAAATCCCTCCTCGAAATCGCCTCCGACATTGTTTCTGCAGATTCAAAGAAAATACCTAATTAATAAAGTCACTCATTTAAAATAACTAGAATCGTAGATTCTAGTTATTGTTCGCATTTTTATTTTACTTTTATAGACACACGTCCATGACACTTGTAAGGTTATGTGAGTGAGGAACCCAAATGAGGACACCCGTGAGGCGGGAGACTTCAGGCTCAGGGGCCAAGGAAATAGGGGCCCAGTTTGTTCCTCGAAAAGAGGGTGAGGGGACGAAGCTGAAGGCTCAGAACCCCACGCCCTCACTAGCCAACTATCCCCGGAGATGCAGGCCTACCAAGATAAATCAAATACAGAAGAGCTTAAAAATGTAAAAAGAACTGTGTGTGTGTGTGTGTGTGTGTGTGTGTGTGTGTGAGTGTGTGTGTGTGTGAGTGTGTGTGTGTGTGTGTGTGTGTGTGTGTGTGTGTGTGTGTGTGTGTGTGTGTGTGTGTGTGTGTGTGTGTGTGTGTGTGTTTGTGTGTGTGTGTGTTTGTGTGTGTGTGTGAGAGTGTGTGTGTGTGTCAGTGTGTATATATATTTATATATATATTTATGTATGTATGCACTGATTTAAATAATTTTAGGTAAATCGAACCTAGATACGATGAAGTTTCTTGGGCAAGGAACTTTACCTTGATTGCCTATTTAGCCACTAGATGGGCAAGCCAGCCCAAGTCAGTGCTGGTCCCAAGCCCGGATAAAATAAAGAGAATGATTACCTAAAAGGTAACACCGGCACTCTCCGTGGAAAGGAACTGGGGACCCTACCACGTACTCACTCCAAGATCATCACAACATGAAAACTACAATTAAGTATCATGCTGTGACCACGGCGGCTCAAACATGAACCTACCGTTATAATGATGATGATATGTATGTATATATGTATATACATATATGTGTATATATATATATATATATATATATATATATATATATATATATAAGTAGTGGTAAATACGACAAATCGCTCCACTTTCATGTACGTACATGAATGTGAAAGTAGGCCAGTGACCGTGACGTAATCAGTGACCTTGACGAAAGCACAAACCGCAAACCGCAACCAATGTCCACAACAACATAATCAATACCCGGAAATCATTAACCTACTTTCACATATGCATTTTATGTTCGTACATGACGCATCATAAGAGAAATAATGAAACAAATGATGTACTACAGACGAGTATCCCTCCAATGCAGGCGACCGGTGACATAGATTAATGATCACAGCGTAACCACACAACCTTGTCGAGAGTGAAAGCAGGATAATGTAGGTGGACAAAATCGCTCCACTTTCATGTACGTACATGAATGTGAAAGTAGGCCAGTGACCGTGACGTAATCAGTGACCTTGACGAAACCACAAACCGCAAACCGCAACCAATGTCCACAACAACATAATCAATACCCGGAAATCATTAACCTACTTTCACATATGCATTTTATGTTCGTACATGACGCATCATAAGAGAAATAATGAAACAAATGATGTACTACAGACGAGTATCCCCTCCAATGCAGGTGACCGGTGACATAGATTAATGATCACAGCGTAACCACACAACCTTGTCGAGAGTGAAAGCAGGATAATGTAGGTGGACAAAATCGCTCCACATTCACACACGTACATGAATGTGAAAGTAGGCCAGTGACCATGACGTAATCAGTGACCTTGACGAAACCGCAAACCGCAACCAATGTCCACAACAACATAATCAATACCCGGAAATCATTAACCTACTTTCACATGTGCATTTTATGTTCGTACATGACGCATCATAAGAGAAATAATGAAACAAATGATATACTACAGATGAGTATCCCCTCCAATGCAGGTAACCGGTGACATAGATTAATGATCACAGCGTAACTACACAACCTTATCGAGACTGAAGCAGGATAATGTAGGTGGACAGAATCGGTCCACCTTCATGTACGTACATGAATGTGAAAGTAGGTGAGTGACCGTGACGTAATCAGTGACCTTGACGAAACCACAAACCGCAACCAATGTCCACAACAACATAATCAATACCCGGAAATCATTAACCTACTTTCACATATGCATTTATGTTCGTACATGACGCATCATAAGAGAAATAATGAAACAAATGATATACTACAGACGAGTATCCCCTCCAACGCAGGTGACAGGTGACATAGATTAATGATCACAACCTTGTCGAGAGTGAAAGCAGGATAATGATCACGAGGCAACCACTAGACCATAGCTAACGATGGCTAACGCGCACACCTTGTGGTTGAAAATGGTGCATCATAACAGAAAGATGACCACTGAATGTGATTAACTAATCAATATCCGTATCCGAAATCATTACTCATAACCAGTGATGTACAGACGAGTATCCCCTCCAATGCAGGTTGACATAGATCAATGATCACCACGTAATCACAAAACCTTGTCGAGAGTGAAAGTAGTAACCACCAGACCGTAGCTAATGATGACTAACACGCACACCTTACAGTCCAAAATAGTACATCATACTCACCCATGACCAATATCCGTAACCGAAATCATTACCCGTAGGCAGATGCTACAGATGACTCACCCGCGGCTCCTCCCATCCACACCGCAATATTCACCATGTTTAAACTTGTACCGAGATCGAGAATTGATTCTGTTACAGACGAGGGAAACCGTCTCTCCTAATGATTGAAACTGTCAAAATCAATAATAAATAGGTCACACAGGTCTGCTAATGACCGATAATTTCTGCTCCTCTCTCACTGTACCAGAGATAAGAATACAATTAAGTGTAAAGGATTATAAAAATTCGCCATACAATATATACCTTTATTTTCGATTGTATAAACACTTTGGCAATATGCACCATGTTTGATCTTGTAACTGAATCGATAATTAATCCTGCTACAGACGAGTGATCACCCTCTTAATTCATCATAATCCATAAATGTCCCTCTAATGATGCCTAACGCGCTCACCTGAAGGATGTCTCCTCCTCTCCGAAGTAATAAGAAGAATCTGAATAAGAGGAAGAAGAAGCACACAAACAAACAAACATGCACCCAGCTGCTGACATACGCAAAGTCCGAGAACAGGGAACACCGCCTTCCGTTCCTACTGCCCCCGATCCACATTCCCTCATATCCCGATAGGAAGCAATAATGGTAGAGGAAGAAGACGCAAACAAACAAATAGCACAAAAGACCGATGGACGTACTAGTTCACCCCATTCCCTCCCCCTCCCCCTCCCCCTCACACCACAATATTCACCATGTTTGAATTTGTAACTGAATCGATAATTAATCCTGCTACAGACGAGTGTCCACCCTTCTAATTCATCATAATCCATAAATGTCCCTCTAATGATGACTAATACGCTCACCTAAAGGGTGTCTCTACTCCTCTCCAAAGCAATAATAAGAATAAGAATAAGAGGAAGAAGCACACAATCAAACAAAAATGCATACAGCTGCTGACACACGCAAAGTCCGAGAACAGGGAAGCCTCCATCCCCCAACCCGCATTCTCCCTATATTCCGTTACGGAGCAATAATGGTAAAAGTCTTGACACGTCGGTTACGTTAAATCGCCAAAACATCCCAATATTAAGAATTCATTGCAATCAAAAGGATTATAAAATACGTTGCTGTAATCAATATGTCTTTATTAAGGTCTTCATATATGCCTTTAGTACAAACAAACAGACACAAATACAAATCATATCGCCCCGAATTTCATATAACGAGGATGATAATATGATCATTTCTTCTTATTCAGAGGTAATGACGGTGACGGTGCACTCTCGTCTTGAGGTGTAACCAACCAAGAAAAGGAAATCCATTTTAACCCTTACTAAGATTGACAATGTTCGCAGTACGTAAATATAAGACAAAAATATATGCATATAACACTATCCATTTCTCACTCCATATGCATATATAAAAAAAAAAATACTTGCAAAGACCATAATCAATATCTTTACAAATGTTTACAAATGCATAATATAACAAAGATGCAACTCTAATAAGAATATCTCAACAGAAATTTCTTAACTTCGCGGGAACGATTGATAAACTTGCGAACTCCTCTCTTCTTTTAACATGTTATACAAGTCGTTCTTACATCCCAAAGGTATCTTCATAATAAAAATACAATTCAGTGAAAAGGATCATGAAACTCTTGTTGTACCCAACATGCCTTTAATATGACTTTCAAGAACACAAACACGCGTCCTAACAGGTGATAACACAAATAAGATAAAAATAACAGGCTTATATTTTTTGTGTAAATGTAAATGCGATAACTACCACTACGCACGTTTGAAAATTGCAGGCTTATACAACAGGTTAATCATAATATAACAGGTGCAACCCTAATAAGAATAACAACAGAAATTTCTTAACTTCGCGGGACGACTGATAAGCTATCTTACATCCCAAAGGCATCTTTCTAATAAAAATACAATTCACTCAAAAGGATCATCATGAAACTCTTGTTGTACTCAATGTCTTTATTATGACTTTCACAAACACACATCCTAACAGGTGATAATACAAATAAAATAAAAATAACAAGCTTAAATTTTCTGTGTAAATGTAAATGCGATAACCACTATCTCATACCTTTGAAAATTTCAGGCTTATACAACAGTTTAATTACCTAACAGGTTGAAAAGTCACCGGTTTTATTCTATTTAGAGAGTGTTAATAGGGTTTTCAACGCATCTGCGCGAGACCAAAGACGGGTTTCCCCATCCTATTTCCGTCTGAACAGTTAATTATCTACCAACTAGGATCACCACCTGTCCCCACGTGCTGAACCAGTTATGTTTTGCTAATTAACCTCAAGGGCAATGCGGTATATTTCCTAAAATGTTCCCCTCAACTCTCAATTTTGTACAATCTACAATGCAAACTAGGAAATATGTTCAGCTTTCCCATATGTATAACTCTGTGCACGCCAATACAGTGCATTCTCTTCTGATATAAAAAGACCAGGGTAAACATCGATTAGGGATCCTCTGTTTATGATGATATAAGAAAAAGATGAATTAGAACAGAAGGTGGACTAGCTTTTCAGTAATTTACTCCCCCTCCACAAAATTGTCTATAGTACCTCCCCACAAGTATATACGAAGAAAAGGAACTATGCAATGGTAACCACTAATGTTGGTTACTATAGTTTCATTCATCTAGCAAATATGCTGTTTTGTCTCCTACAAGAACGGGAAAAATATTGTAAAAAGACACAAATAACCTTGCCGACGGAAAATAATCCAACTAAACTTTACTTCTCGATTTCCCTGCCATGGTCTTTCTCACCAGTCTACAAACATGCTATAAGAGATGGGGCTAGATAAGTTGCTATCTTTAAGTCGGACTACGGCGATTGTAGTTTCATTTATCTAGCAAATATGTTTTTTTTGTCTCCTACAAGAACGGGAAAAATATTATAAAGGACACAAATAACCTTGCCAACGGGTATAATTCAACCAAACTTTACTTCTCGATTTCCCCGTCATTGCCTTTCTACAAATATGCAGCAAGAGATGGAGCTAGATGAGTTGTTATCTTTAAGAGACGACCACCTCACCGCCAGTCTATGGTGATTTACTTTATCGGGAAACGTACATTCAGCCACCGCTTTTAAGTAACACATGCATATATTTTCTCAAATCTCCCTATACAAAGAGAGAAATATTTTTTACGTTGGCACTGAATAAAACTTGACACTCGATCTCTTTAATATTTTCTGAATATCTTAATACAAAGTCATACCAAATGAAAAAAATATATATATCTTAACATCCTTTGCCTATGATTTTTCACTATGTCCCTAGTTGTTGTAGTAGCGAAAACATTTAAGGCCCCTATAAACTATTTTTATCTTCAAAAATCAAAACACCTGTATAACAAGAAGGCTTTCACTTGATTATTTTTCCCTTTTAACAACTATGTCTTTATCAAAAACAAAAACTTTTATAAGATTTAAAAGAAGAGGTAAAATAATATAACCCCCCATGTTATAAAGCTTTTATAATTGTACGTGTATTGGACAATGACAAAGTCAAATTCGCCTAAAGCAGAGATTTTTTGACCAAGGATATGTTTACCCCTGTGAGTAAAAAAAAAAAAAATATTAGTGACACCCTCGATGCGATGGATCTTAGCAGACAGCATGTGATTTTCCAACTGATGCGTTTTTTTTTTTCTTTTTTTTTCTTAAACCGAGTTATCTATAAAGGTGCTTTCTTGTTGTGTGTCTACATTAGATATTCTTGTTTTACATGGCAGTAAAGGGTATATGACGAGCAACATACAGTCGAGGAGGTAAGTTATAGAGAAAGGGTTGAAAATCACAGTCCTAAAGGGGAAAAAGCCGCAACCGAAGCAATATTTTCTAAATGACAAGTAAAAAAGCATTCGTTTAGGAGAAAAAAATATTCGCATTACCTCATAATAAGGGAGGGAAAAGCTTCTTTTCATAACTTAGAGAAAGCAAAATGCCCTTTTTTTCAAATACAAGGGTGATTATTGAAGTAAATGTATATGAACTGAGCAGTTTTTTCAGACTTGGGGAAATATATGGCAAGTGTTAAAATGTTATAGCATTGCTATCATCTTAACAAAAAGTCTTATTTATCTAAAGATGCCTTCCTAAACTCTGACAATGCTCCAGGCAATATCCAGATAACGGACGACCACAGACAGGTATCAGGGAATACCTCTGCTTGTCACGAGATAATGACTTCACCGTCATAGTAAAACCATTAATGGACGTGCGAAGTGAGGAAGAGGCGAACAATAGAGCGACACCATGGAAGTACTTTTCTCGCCTCCTTTCGTGAAGAACTGCATAGTTAATGAATATCTACAATGGAAATCGCACCCCTTCAATCATTTGACCAAAGTAAACCCCCATGTTCTAGATAGCTAGAAAGTTTTAGAAATGCTCGCCTCGGTTGTTGATCTTCGTAGCATATCGTTCTTCACACCCACTCGTTCCGCTAGCTCACGCTCTGTTCTCCCTACCAAACATGCCATATCTCGTTGGCGAGGCCTCACCCTTCTCCTAAATCTGCTCCTCCTCCCCTCTCCCCTCGACTAAGCGCGATGCCGCCGCCGCCCTCGCCGCCGCCGTCCTCGCCGGCGCCGCGTGCGGTTTTACTTCCCCGCGCGCGCATCCGCGTCGGTGATGAGTGCGGCGCGTGCGGGAATATAGAGTCCCTCGTCTAGGCTGCGGTCAACATTACAGGGAGAAATATTCTCTGACGACGAAGAAGACGCTGATAACGTAGGCAGTTTACATGCTGAATGATTATAATGTAACCGCCAAGTAAAAGTTTTGTTAACAAGGCATTGTGAGGAGTGCCATTGGCGGTCGCACATTTAGTGTGAAAATGTACAGCATTCTCAGACGTATGTACTTGTCTCGCTGGACAATGTATTGGAGGATTGGGTATATTTCTTCTTTAATAACAAGGTTAGATGGTGCTTTTATGCAAAAAATACATATATTGATGCCATTGGTAAGCATTATTTGTCATTTAAGAATAAAAATTACACTTTTACATAAGGAAATTTGGTAAATTACTAGCATGTAATGGCTCGGATACGGTTGCTAGTATTTATAAGCCTCTATCAGAATCTGAATGCTCCTTCCGACAGAGGTGACATGCCCGCAAGACAGCAAATCGTGCCCTGTTACCGTCGTATTTCTGTCTGCGAATGGGAAAAAATAAATAATTGCGAGGAAAGCGAGAAGCAAAACTTGAATGAATGATGGAATTATAAATTCTGACAAATTATCGCGGCAAATGTTTGTACTATGATGATTGTGTATTGCAGTCATACGAGTAATTATCTATTTTATACTACTAATGAAAGACATATTACTGTTTTATCAAATTTTATGTTTTCTTCGCAAGGAACCTCCAAGCTTGATATGGCTATAAGCACCACCAATTCCAAGTCAATCAATGTCTAGTGTTGTGTGAAGTTATGTTATAGCTCCAGTTATGATTATAATCACCATTTTTACATCCTCGCGGTAAATACAACATCGCGCTTAGTCGAGGGGAGAGGGGAGGAGGAGCAGATTTAGGAGAAGGGTGAGGCCTCGCCAACGAGATATGGCATGTTTGATAGGGAGAACAGAGCGTGAGCTAGCGGAACGAGTGGGTGTGAAGAACGATATGCTACGAAGATCAACAACCGAGGCGAGCATTTCTAAAACTTTCTAGCTATCTAGAACATGGGGGTTTACTTTGGTCAAATGATTGAAGGGGTGCGATTTCCATTGTAGATATTCATTAACTATGCAGTTCTTCACGAAAGGAGGCGAGAAAAGTACTTCCATGGTGTCGCTCTATTGTTCGCCTCTTCCTCACTTCGCACGTCCATTAATGGTTTTACTATGACGGTGAAGTCATTATCTCGTGACAAGCAGAGGTATTCCCTGATACCTGTCTGTGGTCGTCCGTTATCTGGATATTGCCTGGAGCATTGTCAGAGTTTAGGAAGGCATCTTTAGATAAATAAGACTTTTTGTTAAAGATGATAGCAATGCTATAACATTTTAACACTTACCATATATTTCCCAAGTCTGAAAAAACTGCTCAGTTCATATACATTTACTTCAATAATCACCCTTGTATTTGAAAAAAAGGGCATTTTGCTTTCTCTAAGTTATGAAAAGAAGCTTTTCCCTCCCTTATTATGAGGTAATGCGAATATTTTTTTCTCCTAAACGAATGCTTTTTACTTGTCATTTAGAAAATATTGCTTCGGTTGCGGCTTTTTCCCCTTTAGGACTGTGATTTTCAACCCTTTCTCTATAACTTACCTCCTCGACTGTATGTTGCTCGTCATATACCCTTTACTGCCATGTAAAACAAGAATATCTAATGTAGACACACAACAAGAAAGCACCTTTATAGATAACTCGGTTTAAGAAAAGAAAAAAGAAAAAAAAAACGCATCAGTTGGAAAATCACATGCTGTCTGCTAAGATCCATCGCATCGAGGGTGTCACTAATATTTTTTTTTTTTTTACTCACAGGGGTAAACATATCCTTGGTCAAAAAATCTCTGCTTTAGGCGAATTTGACTTTGTCATTGTCCAATACACGTACAATTATAAAAGCTTTATAACATGGGGGGTTATATTATTTTACCTCTTTTTTTATATCTTATAAAAGTTTTTGTTTTGATAAAGACATAGTTGTTAAAAGGGAAAAATAATCAAGTGAAAGCCTTCTTGTTATACAGGTGTTTTGATTTTTGAAGATAAAAATAGTTTATAGGGGCCTTAAATGTTTTCGCTACTACAACAACTAGGGACATAGTGAAAAATCATAGGCAAAGGATGTTAAGATATATATATTTTTTTCATTTGGTATGACTTTGTATTAAGATATTCAGAAAATATTAAAGAGATCGAGTGTCAAGTTTTATTCAGTGCCAACGTAAAAAATATTTCTCTCTTTGTATAGGGAGATTTGAGAAAATATATGCATGTGTTACTTAAAAAGCGGTGGCTGAATGTACGTTTCCCGATAAAGTAAATCACCATAGACTGGCGGTGAGGTGGTCGTCTCTTAAAGATAACAACTCATCTAGCTCCATCTCTTGCTGCATATTTGTAGAAAGGCAATGACGGGGAAATCGAGAAGTAAAGTTTGGTTGAATTATACCCGTTGGCAAGGTTATTTGTGTCCTTTTATAATATTTTTCCCGTTCTTGTAGGAGACAAAAAAAACATATTTGCTAGATAAATGAAACTACAATCGCCGTAGTCCGACTTAAAGATAGCAACTTATCTAGTCCCATCTCTTATAGCATGTTTGTAGACTGGTGAGAAAGACCATGGCAGGGAAATCGAGAAGTAAAGTTTAGTTGGATTATTTTCCGTCGGCAAGGTTATTTGTGTCTTTTTACAATATTTTTCCCGTTCTTGTAGGAGACAAAACAGCATATTTGCTAGATGAATGAAACTATAGTAACCAACATTAGTGGTTACCATTGCATAGTTCCTTTTCTTCGTATATACTTGTGGGGAGGTACTATAGACAATTTTGTGGAGGGGGAGTAAATTACTGAAAAGCTAGTCCACCTTCTGTTCTAATTCATCTTTTTCTTATATCATCATAAACAGAGGATCCCTAATCGATGTTTACCCTGGTCTTTTTATATCAGAAGAGAATGCACTGTATTGGCGTGCACAGAGTTATACATATGGGAAAGCTGAACATATTTCCTAGTTTGCATTGTAGATTGTACAAAATTGAGAGTTGAGGCGGGAACATTTTAGGAAATATACCGCATTGCCCCTTGAGGTTAATTAGCAAAACATAACTGGTTCAGCACGTGGGGACAGGTGGTGGTCCTAGTTGGTAGATAATTAACTGTTCAGACGGAAATAGGATGGGGAAACCCGTCTTTGGTCTCGCGCAGATGCGTTGAAAACCCTATTAACACTCTCTAAATAGAATAAAACCGGTGACTTTTCAACCTGTTAGGTAATTAAACTGTTGTATAAGCCTGAAATTTTCAAAGGTATGAGATAGTGGTTATCGCATTTACATTTACACAGAAAATTTAAGCTTGTTATTTTTATTTTATTTGTATTATCACCTGTTAGGATGTGTGTTTGTGAAAGTCATAATAAAGACATTGAGTACAACAAGAGTTTCATGATGATCCTTTTGAGTGAATTGTATTTTTATTAGAAAGATGCCTTTGGGATGTAAGATAGCTTATCAATCGTCCCGCGAAGTTAAGAAATTTCTGTTGTTATTCTTATTAGGGTTGCACCTGTTATATTATGATTAACCTGTTGTATAAGCCTGCAATTTTCAAACGTGCGTAGTGGTAGTTATCGCATTTACATTTACACAAAAAATATAAGCCTGTTATTTTTATCTTATTTGTGTTATCACCTGTTAGGACGCGTGTTTGTGTTCTTGAAAGTCATATTAAAGGCATGTTGGGTACAACAAGAGTTTCATGATCCTTTTCACTGAATTGTATTTTTATTATGAAGATACCTTTGGGATGTAAGAACGACTTGTATAACATGTTAAAAGAAGAGAGGAGTTCGCAAGTTTATCAATCGTTCCCGCCGAAGTTAAGAAATTTCTGTTGAGATATTCTTATTAGAGTTGCATCTTTGTTATATTATGCATTTGTAAACATTTGTAAAGATATTGATTATGGTCTTTGCAAGTATTTTTTTTTATATATGCATATGGAGTGAGAAATGGATAGTGTTATATGCATATATTTTTGTCTTATATTTACGTACTGCGAACATTGTCAATCTTAGTAAGGGTTAAAATGGATTTCCTTTTCTTGGTTGGTTACACCTCAAGACGAGAGTGCACCGTCACCGTCATTACCTCTGAATAAGAAGAAATGATCATATTATCACCCTCGTTATATGAAATTCGGGGCGATATGATTTGTATTTGTGTCTGTTTGTTTGTACTAAAGGCATATATGAAGACCTTAATAAAGACATATTGATTACAGCAACGTATTTTATAATCCTTTTGATTGCAATGAATTCTTAATATTGGGATGTTTTGGCGATTTAACGTAACCGACGTGTCAAGACTTTTACCATTATTGCTCCGTAACGGAATATAGGGAGAATGCGGGTTGGGGGATGGAGGCTTCCCTGTTCTCGGACTTTGCGTGTGTCAGCAGCTGTATGCATTTTTGTTTGATTGTGTGCTTCTTCCTCTTATTCTTATTCTTATTATTGCTTTGGAGAGGAGTAGAGACACCCTTTAGGTGAGCGTATTAGTCATCATTAGAGGGACATTTATGGATTATGATGAATTAGAAGGGGTGGACACTCGTCTGTAGCAGGATTAATTATCGATTCAGTTACAAATTCAAACATGGTGAATATTGTGGTGTGAGGGGGGGGGGGGGGGGAGGGAATGGGGTGAACTAGTACGTCCATCGGTCTTTTGTGCTATTTGTTTGTTTGCGTCTTCTTCCTCTACCATTATTGCTTCCTATCGGGATATGAGGGAATGTGGATCGGGGGCAGTAGGAAC
>NC_051390.1:14428821-14438821 GCF_015228065.2 Penaeus monodon
TATATATATCTATTCATATTCTTATCCGGGTCCTTATATATATATCAGATATATATGTATATGAGATCATGAGTGACCTACCCAGTGCTAGTAGCATCAGTAAGTTCCTTGCCAAGGAACACGCGCCGGCCGGTGACTCTAACCACTCGGCCAGCGCGGCCTTATATATATGTATATATATGCATATATATATATATATGTATAATACATATATACATATATATATACATATATATATATATAATTACATATTCTATTATACTATATACTATATATTCTATATATCATATAGTAGTTCATATCTGTGTGTGGTTGTGTGGTGTGTGTGTGTGTGTGTGTGTAACTGTGTGGTGTGTGTGTTTGAGTGTGTTGTGTGTTTTGTGTTGTGATGTGTGCTGTGTGTGTTTTTGTGTGTTTGTGTGTTTTTTTGTGTTTTTTTTTGTGTGTGTGTGTTGTGTGTGTTTGTGTGTGTTGTGTGTGTGTGTGTGTGTGTGTGAGTGATGTGTGTTGTGTGTAGTAATATATGGTATGATGGTATATTATTTCTGATTACTGCTATCTATATATATATCTTACATATATTATATATTATATTGTTTATATATATATATTTGATTTTTTGTTGTTTGTAGTTGTTGTCATGTTATTAATATAGTATGCTTGTATTTGTTGTGTTTTTGATATGTTGTTTTTTTTTGTTATATGTTTTGTCTTTATTTTTTTAGTGGTGTGTGTTGTGTGTGTGGTTGTGTGTGTGTCTGTGTGATATTAGTCTATCACACTAAAATATACATATATATGCTATATATATATATATATATATATATATTATATATATATATATATATATATATATATATATATATTATCATATATCTATATTATATCTGTTTTTTTTTCTCTTTTGTCTTGTCTATGCTCTATACTACACACACATATTATATATATATCTATATATATATATAAAATATCTATATCTATATATTTATATATACATATATATCTATATATCTATATATATCTATATCTTAATATATTATACTATGTATCTCTATGTATTATCTCTATCATTATATATATACTTCTAATATTATACTACTTCTAATATATATATCTATATTATAATGTGTGTGTGTGTGTTTGATGTGTGTGTGTGTGTTGTGTGTGTGTGTGTGTGTGTTGTTGCGTGTGTGTGATTATGTATACTTGTATATAAATATACGTACATTTATATCGTGTTGTTGTGTATATGTACTATTATATATTTGTGTGTGTTTGTGTATGATGTTGTTTTTTTTTCTTTATTAGTATACTTTATATATATATATACTACATTATATATTTTTTTATCTATATTCTTTATAATTATGTTATATTATATATTTTATATATTTATATTTATATATATATACTATATATTATATATATATATATATATATATATATGAAGTCTACACACACACACCACACACACCCCACACACACACCACACACCACACACACCCACACACACACAAAAACACCACACATACTACATACATATATATGTATACGGATATGTATTCATATATATATATATATATATATATATCTATATATATCTATATATACTATATACTACTTATCTACTCTATTTGAAAGTTAATGTTGGTTTACCAGTGCAAATATGAAAGTTTATATTTAGATTAACACTGACCTGAGAAAATATGATCAAATTGCAATACACGATGTGACCTTCTTACTGCGAGTTTCGTATATCACCCAGGGTCGGACAAAGACACGTCCCGGCAGTGCCTGCGACTTTGACCTTTCTGGACGAATCTAGGAAAATCATAGGACAAATCACCCTCAGAGACCGATCGAAGGGCGGACCTATGAATTGCGACGATTCGCAGCCAGCCATCAGGAAATAGCAACCTAAGCTGACACTTGGATCAGCCACACCTATTTTTTCTGTAAGACGGGTCATCGCCCTGCCTAGCATGCCGACCCGAGATAAAGACAACAACAAAGACAGCAAGGACACACTTGGTCTACGACTTCGACTGCCCGCACCAACCTCCAATTATCTGCACCCACGAATTGTGTACAGTGCTAATCTTGATCCTTATATCCAGAGTCATTTCTTGTCACATATATATCATATCGTGTCTATATACTGGTTGATTATATATATTATATCGTGCCTATATACTGTATTTATTGAAGTTATATATATTGTTATCGTATCACAGCTGCTGTGTTTGACACCAACCTTTTATTTCTGTATGTGTGGATATTAGAGTAATCTTATACCCATCACATAACCTTGTGGCAGCGCAAGATAAGAACCACACGTTCTTTTTTCGCAATAATTGGTACAATAACGTACCACCATCGCGAATATTTTTCAGTGTCTTTCACAGCAACAGCGCATCAAGTTGGAAAAAGGTCCAGACATCGATTATGAAGGTTAGTGCCGGCTAAGGTCGATATCCCTCGTGTCATTTTTCTTGATCTTAATTGTTTTTCCCACCCTCTTGTTGTGCCTTGTGTTACCTACTTTCTTTTTTTCGTTCTCATTCCTCTACACTGTGAAGTGACCAAATCTCTTTTTCGCGGCTATACATGAGTGAATTACGAAGTGGTAAAATATTCAGGAATCTCAGAGAAACTAGCGAAATTTTCTTCGGGTTGGATAATTTAACTTCGCATTCTCCCTCCCGCCCCGTTTCCCGATCATCTCTGACTTCCCCCTTTAATCCCTCAACTGCTCATTCCATCACTGACCCCCCCTCAGACCTGACCCCTTCCCAACCCCCCTTCTCAAACATGACGTTTCAACCCCATCAGACATTCAATATCGTTCAGAAATTTGATGGCTCGTCCATTCCGGTTGAAGATTTCTTGGAAAATGTTGAATCTATGATTATTCAAGGTGGAATTTCTAGAGATGACCCTTCTTTTGGCAATAAATGCGTAAACGTGGCTGAAACACATTTAGAGCTGACCTCAGCGAAAGTACGAAACGCGATTAACGCCTTCAAGACATTGCCATCCGATTTGCGAAGTTGGAGTTATTTCAAAGATATTTTTAGATCTTCGTTCAAATCCTTAGATGTAAGTCATCATATTCAGTTCGCGAGACTTATTCATTTAAAGCCTGCTTCTTTGTCCGAAGAAGACATTCGATATTTTATCAATCAGCTTCGGGTTCAAGTTTCAAAATGGGTTAAGAGTATCCCCCACAACCATGACTCCCACATTCAATCCTTGTTCAACGAACATCGCGTCTCCTCCATGACGTATATGATGAAATCTATCCTAGTTGCTTCGTTACCTACTTCTGTACAAGAGCAAGTTTGGGAACCTTGTGAGGATACCGATTTACTTAAGTTACCCGGCGAATTTGCCAAGTCAATCAGAGAGAAGGCTCCCACTGTATCGGTCAATGCAGGCATTCACACTACTAAGGCAAACACGACCACACAAGACAACACACCCTTGCGTACCACAAACAAAAACAAACACCAAACGACAAACCACAACGCAACCCTAACCCGCGGTTCCACAACAATGACACGAGACCTCAACAGTCCAAACACAACTCCACTCACAAATATAATACGGGACATAAGACTCATTTTCCCCCGTCATCTAACTCACCTCATGTTCCCAGACATAAACAACCTTGTGTCACAAACTGGGCACCGGACAGGGATCAGTGTTTCAACTGTTGTGCAAAAGGTCACGGTGCCGACTCATGTTATTCGACTCCGTACTGCCCTTATCATGGCACGCGCTCACATCCATGGGCTCACTGCTCGGCGTTCCCAGACCAGGTGAGTCAAACGTACTGATTGCTCCAGCAACGCCAAGCAAACCGCCATTTTTTAGGGAAAAGCCAAAAACACCCAGACACGGCAACACTACAAGCACAATACCGGTAACACATCACATTGTCTAAACTAGTTGCATCTCTAATGATATCACTCAGCCGCCATTGCTTCCATCTATATTAAATGGCAAGCCTGCATATTTCTTCTTACACACGGGATCTTCTTGTTCTGTGGTCTCGTTGGATATTTTGCGGAATTTCGAATTATCATTAGATTTGTAACCGAGTCAAACCACCATTTGCGGGATAACAGGAGATAAGGTATCAGCTTTAGGCAACAAAGTCCTTAACATTTCTCTTGGTAGTGAAATTTTTGCTCACAAGTTTGTCGTAGTAGAATCTAATTTTACCCCGGGACACCTCTTGTAGGGTCATGATTTCTTATACCGTACAGGAATTTCCCTCCACCCTCGGAGTAATAGCATTACTTTTAATGGTCAGAATTACCTGTTAAGGACTCCCTCTTGCCTATGGACGCATACCGACCCCTTCACACCCGCAATGACAATCTATGAAGTCACACATGACCATAGTCACCCCTTCTCTGCACCTCACTCTCCTTCCTCTCCTCTCCACCATCCCCCTCCCCCTCCCACCCGCCCTCGCTTCATCTCTCCTCTCGCTGCACGCTCCTCCTCTCCGGTTCTGATACCGACACCCACATCACGCAAACCTTCGCGCGCAAAACACGTTGACTACTTTGCGAAATCCTGGACCGCTAATGATAATGCTCCTAAGTTTATTGCTAGTGCTACTGTAGCGATATGCAAGCAAGATTGACCGTCGATCCTTGGTACAAGGTCTAACTGCCACCACCTGGTTAATTCGCCCAGAAACGCAAGGTATTATGTTCTTAAAGGAAGAGGCGTGTTGAAGGGTGTGAATGAAGTGATAGAAAGCAAGTGTAAGTGTATAAAAGTTACCAAGGCTCAAGGGTCAACACTCGTTAGCGTGGTTACGTCCCTTGTGTTCCCTTAAATTCTCCCTTATTCTTTACATTCTATATAAAGGCAGAGTCAGGCAGGCATAGTGGCGTTTTCAAAATTAACTTCTAAGGTTAATTAGACAAACTGGTTTAATTAGACAAACTGGAGGGGATGCATGATGGGTCTAAAAGTATTCAATACATTTTTACATAAATTTGTATTTAAAACAGGTTGAAATAAACAGGTAAAATACATTTAAACACTAAAATGCTGATAAGAATTAAGACAAGAACATCCAAAAATGCGAGTTAAAACAATTCAAAAGATAAAAAAAGAAAAAAAAAACGTAAAAAGAGAGCACATCACCCTATCAAGATACAGAGAAAAAGGTTAAAATGCCACCTTACCGCCTATAGTTCGTACTCTTACGGCCAGGAACCCATCACGACTGCAGCCTCACGACCTGGCTGCCCCGGCCTAGATATATACACCTCCCCACAAGTAAAATGATAATAAGAGGGGAATCTCGGGTCAACCCAGGTGAAAGTGGCATTCCTCTCAAAAGAGGGCGGTGTCTTCCCTCTTTCCGAAAAGAAAATTTTTACTTGTTTAAAAAAAGGCCAAGTTGTAAAGCCTGCCATAAAAAGTGGTGTAGCCTAGTTAAAATGACATGATAAAAGAAAAAACCCATACTATGTAGCCCCAGACATCATAATGTGCTCTCCAATGCAGATGGATAAAAAGAAAATGTGGATAAAAAATTTAATCAACGAATTAAAAACAAGAAAATATACAAAAAAAAAAGCAAAGCCGATCATAAAAACATCTCTCGCCCCCGTCTTCCGTCATTGACGGCCACACGCTTGTAAGCGGAAGGGGTAACTCTTCCATTCTATTCTTCCGTCTGATGGGTCGAGATTCACTACACTACCACTACTATTCCGACATTTCGTGATCTACTGATAGACGTTTCTTGTCCTTCGGCAGATGGTACTGCTTTGATATTACCTGATAATATACGAGTAAAAAGTTGTGCAACATTACCTTCCTTGTATAATATTACTGATAATAATAGGTGTCAGGTGCATGTATTTAATCTGACCCCGGCCCCATTGACTATCAACGCTGGCGTACCTGTAATATCCTATGAATTCACAGACTTGCCTATCTGCGAATTTCATTTACCTGCTCCCCTGTTTTTTTCTGCCACTGCAACATCATCTTCCCCTGATGAGCAGAGCTCTGATCATGTTCTGAAGCAAAATTTAGATTTTCATGAAGGATATGATATTTTAAATAACTTGTTTAAAGAATTCCCAAACGTGCTGCCAACCAAGGACCGTCCTATCGGAAAGACAACATTGCTTCAGCACTCCATTACCCTCGAGCCTAATGCTAAGCCTTCATACATACCAAGTTATAAGATCCCTCATTCAAAGCGACAGGCCTTGGAAAAGGAGGTTAAAACAATGTTAGACATGAATCTTATTCAACCAAGCAATTCACCCTGGGCCTCCCCCCTCCTCCTTGTTCGAAAGAAGGATAATACTTTCCGCCCAGTAGTCGACTATCGCAAGTTGAATAAAGTAACAGTGCCAGAACCCTTCCCAATTCCTAATCTTAGATTGTTGTTGCAACACATTGGCTCTAATAATATTTTTCAACTATTGACCTTGCTAAAGGCTTCCTGCAAGTCCCTATGGCTCCTGAGAGCGTGCCATATACGGCTTTCTCGACTCATATGGGACACTTTGTATTTTTAGTATGCCCTTTTGGCCTTCGCAATTCCCCTCTTACATTTAGCAGATTAATGTCACTTGTACTATCAGGATTAATTAATGATCAGGTCCTCGTATATTTAGATGATATTTAAATTGGCTCACCCTCCCTCTCAGAACACGAGAATAAATTGCGTCAGGTTTTCAATAGGCTATCAACTGCAGGGTTAAATAATCAACCTAGCAAGTGTCAGTTCTTCAAATCTAAGTTAGAATTCTTGGGCCATACCTTGTCATCTAAAGGTATTGCACCTAATGACTCAAAAGTTAAAGCCATTACCGACTTTCCAACACCTAAGAACCAGAAGGAATTGAAATCATTTTTAGGCCTTTCAGGTTTTTACAGGCCGTTCATTCAAGGTTACGGGTCCATCGCGACACCGCTTAATCATCTCCTTAAAAAGGATTCTATTTGGCAGTGGACAGACGAGGAAAAAGCCGCATTTACAACTCTTAAGTCGCGATTAATTAAGGCTCCACTTTTAGCCTTCCCCGATTTCAGCTTGGCCTTTTGTCCTCACCACTGATGCTTCAAACCTCGGGCTCGGAGCAGTACTCTACCAGAAACATGGCCATTCTGGGAAAATGCAGCCCATTGCTTTTGCAAGTTGCGCCCTCAATTCAGCGGAGAAACGCTATTATATGACGGACCGTGAACTACTAAGTATCACATGGGCCCTCCGTCACTTTCGAGAGCTAATCTTGGGATATCAGATAGAAGTGCACACTGATCATTCCCCCCTCACGTCCATATTTAAAGGTAAGGGACCCTCATGGACGACGCGCCCGCGCAATTGCAGTTCTAGCAGAGTTTGACGTCACCATTGTTTATTTACCCGTGAAGCAAAATGTTAACGGTCGCCGTTCCGACTCCATTCATTCTGTTACCTCCCCGGTCTTGGCTGCTCCAGCTGTACCTCCCATGGACCCCCCCACGGAGGACGAGATCCGGCTAGCGCAACGTAATGATAACCTGTACGGCCCCTTAATTCAAGCCTTAGAAAGGAATGAAAGACCTCCCCCTAGCAGACATGTTCGAGTAAGTCAGTTGTACCTCGATGCTAACAGTCTACTTTGCTACAAGTCTCGATATAGGACAAGAAAGCTCAAGGCATCTCGTAAACTTGTAGTTATTCCTGAATCTCTTGACGGTCGAATCCTTCCTCTTTTCCATGAATCGAAAGAAGCTGCACACTGTGGTAAGTATAAGGCAATTCACTTAGCCCAGCAACGCTTCTTTTTCCCACACCTCATTAGCAAAGTTGCTAAGCATGTTCAGTCTTGTAAGCAATGCCCATATTACAAAGGAAATACCAATGACCCAGCCCCTGCATTGAAATATGACATTCTAGACTTTCCTTTCCAGAAGGTCTCTTGCGACACATTGTCAGGTTTTCTACTTTCTCGCAATGGAAATCATTATATTTTAGTCTTCATTGATACTTCACTCGTTTTTGTGAACTAGTCCCCGTGCCCAACAAATCAGCAATGTTGCACATGCTTTCCACGACTTCTGTCATAGATATTCAGCCCCCATGCATTTATCTACTGATAATGGGACTGAATTTCATAACAAGGTCATGGATAAGTTATGTGATATCATGAATGTAACTCGTGTTAACATTCTCCCTTACCGCCCTACAAAGTAATAGTATTACAGAAAGGCTCAACTCCTCCATCCTCTCATTAATGAGATCGCTTGTTGATGCGACATCGGACATATGGGATGAATCACTATTGACAATCCAGTCTTGTATTAATAGTACATTCCATTCTTCCTTAGGTGATACCCCACATTTTCTTTTATATGGAATGGATAAAAGACTACCCTATGACCTCTTTGATGAAAATCAAGTTCTTCATATAATGATAATTATGCTGATATCTTTTTAAAGAGAAACAGTCATCTTTCATATCAAAGAAGCATTTGACTAATTGCAGAGATAAATACTGTCATTTCAACACAAAGTTGCCCGCCACAAGGACATTGAAGTTGGAGCACTAGTATTTAGAAAAGTCAACCAGCAACTCAATATTAAGTCAAAGCTTACTCCTAGATTTGAAGGTCCATTTAGAGTAATTAATGTAAAGAACAACAAGGCCTACATTGAATGCATACAGTCAGGTGAACAATCTTGGTCTCATTTCGACGTCCTAAAGCTTGCTCACAAGTACTATTCACCCCCGACCGACGAACACTAATTAATCTTTATCTTCCAGATCTTACTACTCTTGGGCTTATCATTCTTCACTTTGTCGTCTGCCGACCGCCATGCCCTACCCCCTAGGCTTCGCGCAGTACCAGGAGCCTTCGTTGAGGACCTTGGGCTAGTCTTACCAATAACAAACAATGTGGAATTCAAAATTTCGCTCCAGCCGATTGCTGAGTTCTCCAGCCTGGCTACTTTCCACCTACGTAAAATAGCATTACTTCAAGCGCAGGTAACTCGTGAACAGTTAACGCAGCAGCAATTCTCTCTTCTTGACAGTGCACTTAATTCTATCCATAATCAGCTCTCTTCTTTTGTAGAACATAAACATCGTTCACGTACGAGGATTAATTAATGCTGTCGGAAAAATTGCCCACGCGTTATTTGGCGTTGTAGATGATGATACCTTCACTTCTAAATTCTCAAAATATCAGAATAATATCAGAACAATTACTCACAGATTTGACGCATCGATTCATGCCGTCAACACTATTGCCACTAATTTTCACGAGTTACAGAGAGCATTTCACAGCGTTAACTCAACCTTTGAAAACCTTTCCACAATGCTCAATAACTAACCATTTCACAGAGCTCGCATTTAACGTGCTATCTTACCAAGTGACAATTAATAAGATTATAAATAATATTAACTCAATAACCAACTCGTTGATTTCAGCGACAGCAAGCGAAGTGCTTCCTAGTCTCATTACTCCACATGACTTACGCCCTATTCTCCACAATATCTCCTCTGCTAATGTTAAACCTCTTTTTCCTCTCTAAAGCCATGTAAGGCGCCAGTACTTGTACTTTTTCAAGCTACGATATTGACGGATGCAGAAGAGCACACTTCCCAGGTGTGTTAAACCTGTAACTTCCGGAGTTGATCTCGAGGCCTGCCATGCTGCACTACCGTGTAGTACTGTGCATCAATCAAGACACTGCCAGATGTTTTTTGTCTCTTCGTATATCACTCTTATGGAGTTCCCCTTGTGGTGACCAACGTGCGACGAGCTTCCGCGCTCGGTAGAGTCAGGTCCAGGCGGTTTGGCGATCCGACTCCCGCCAATCACCGCGCAGCTCATCGGACCTGACTCGAGAGTATACACCGCGGCTGGAATATTTAAGCCGCCGAGTCCAAAAGGAACACACTCACTCATCGGTTAGGCTCTCACCTGAACACTAGCTGTACACTCTAAAATAAGAGTAATT
>NC_051390.1:14443821-14474357 GCF_015228065.2 Penaeus monodon
ATTGTTGTTTGATATTTGCAAAGATCTAGCTTTGCCAGGCCTTTCATACATATGGCTTGGCCTGTGTCAGCTATTTATGGCTGTCTCATTTTATTCTCTGACACTATGCTTACTATTAGGCGGGATTGCCAGCAGGCACGATGTGAGCATGCAGCATAATCTCTTTACCAGCCCAGTGGCTGTTGTGGGCGGACTGTCTTAGAAATTGTGTGTGTTCACAATTCAGTAATAATGTACCAGCGTGGCGTTCGGCTCGCCACAGTGCATGTAACACCTGTCTGCATAGTCAATTGTATCTATGATCGGTCATGCGCAATGGTAACTTGATCTGATTCTTGAGGAAGGACTTCGGTACCTCTATTGATTGATTCAGAGAGTGCCAGTGGCTCATAGCCTGTGGCATCTGAGTACATCCGGCCAAGGGGGAAGATCTCGTTTTCTCTCTGTGAAGCTGCAAGAGGAAGGCACGAGCTGTGGCAATTACACTTCTGTCTTAATATTTTTTTGGCTCGGTTTTATGATCATGAGCAAGCTCATTCCCTCTGATGCCTACATGGGTATGGACCCAGTTTATGATTCTTCTTCTACCCTGAGCAAGAATCCTCTGTGCTATGGTAAGCACAGTGGTCAGGAGATATATGTTGTCTTGGGGATGCTGTGCTGTAGACAGTCAATGGCTGCCCTGGAGTCTGTGTGTATGACCATGTGTCCTTCCCTCAGAGACGTGCAGGCTAGGGCTTCCATGATCACAATGGACAATGCCTCTGCCTGTAGCGGGCTAGGGCTTCAATGATCACAAAGGACAATGCCTCTGCCTGTAGCGAGGCATTGCCTATTACCCTCATGGATTGTGTGGCATCCCTTTCTGCAAAGCCGGTGCCTGCAGCATGGTTTAAGGGATTGACTGATCCATCTGTGAAGTAGGTTCTACTACTGCAGGAGTGATGGGTGCAATGACCCTCTCAGCTTCTCCTTTTACACTAGGCATGGGGTATGGTTTCTTTCTCCTTGACAAGCTCACAACAGAGAACTCGATCAAGATTTGTGCCCACGGTGGGGCTTCAGTAAAGTCAGGGTGAGGGAGTCCATGCCTTGGAAAGTAGTTGTTCTTTGAGCTGATAGCAAGTCAACACCCTGGTTGTCTGAGACAACCAGGAGTTGTTTGCAAATAACTCGTGGTCTTGTTCTAGGCTTCTTAATATTTTTTGTCTCATGTTTGTGTTCCTGGGTGCCTGGGTGACCTTTGAAAGGAACTGAGCTGCCATTAGATGAATTCGTGAGTCCAGGGGGAGAAGGTTTGCTTCCATGAAGAGGTTGAGGGCCTTCGTCCACCTTGGGGCACCCAGAATGATCCTGGCAGCTTCATTTTAAACAGTCTCCAATTTTCTGTTAATCTTGGCTTGCGGCAATCAGGGAGACAGAAGAATAGTCCACAATGGGACAGATGGCATGTACATAGAATGATCTTAGTACTTTATGTCTAGCTCCTATGTGTCTCCCAGTCCTTGCTATTATGACAGACCGTCTTGCTCCTTTTTAAAGGAGAGGGTCCGGTCAATCATTATCCTAAAAATATTGGTAGACCTGGACTCACTCTAAGTCCATTCCGTGGATTCTCAGACTTGTGCCTTGAACTTTTTGTGTCAGAGCCAGGCTTTCTATTTGGCAGCAGAGACCTTTAGTCCTGTCCTACAACACTCCTCAGATACAAGGTCCAGACACTGCTGGGCTCTACTTGGGCAGTGTGGTCCAGTGGAGGTAATTGCAAGATCGTCTGCATAGGAATGATCTTGCACCCGAATGGGACCCCCCTAACGGAAGCCGCCTTGCCGCGGTGGGGGGGCTTGAGGTCCCAATGATCTGGTGAGCCGGACCAGAGGGCTACCCATACTGGAGGGGTCACCAGAGAGGGATGAGACAAAATGGCTTCCTGATGCACCAAGGCCTAAGAGAGGGGATGGTGCACCCACCCCTGGTTCATTCCATCTTGGACCAGGGAGAACTCTCCCACGTGTGTTTGCCATGCATGGCATCCCGTATTACCAGGAGACAGGAGTCCTGGAGGTGAGTGACGATGCATGCTGAGCCCCCGAAGCTAGCAACATACCTACTTGGGTAGACGGGTGGCTTGATCAAGGTCCGGTCAAGTCAATCAGCTGGTCAAATAAGGCTAGGGTCAAGCAGGCAGTATTCAGTCGGTAGTGCATAGGAAACTAGTTCCACTTGTAAAATCCATTAAAAAGGTACTCCCAGAATCCTGGAAAGGGAAAGTCTAAAGGTGTGGGGCAAACCATGACCACAGGTGCTGCCAAACACCTTATGAAGAAATAATCTAAAGAACTGGGTACCATAATCCAATTGAACTGTCAGGGAATTCATGCAAAATGGGAAGAACTGCAACATCTGATAGCTTCATGTAACCCAGTTTGTGTATGAATACAAGAGATTATGACCAGGGAAAATTCCAAGTTCAAGCCCATTATGGAACCTTTGACAATGGACATCACAGACAACACTACAGGTGAAGGCTGTGAGAATAGGCTTGACACGACTTTACACTGTTGCATCCATATACATTCCTCCACATAATCTGAACATTAATGATTTGGAAGATCTACTTGGTCAGTTGCCACATCCATTTCTACTCTTGGGAGATTTCAATGGTCGACATCACCTCTGGGGAGACACTTTGTGCATCCCTGAGGAAGGGCCTTGGAGTCCTTGTTCTTAAGAGTAGATGCAGTTTTACTGAACAGTGACACTCCCACACATTTCCAAATTCAAACTGGGACATTCTTCAATATAGACCTATCAATAGGCTCACCTGATTCACAGATGAACTTTGTAGCGGGGCATAGACCCAGTAGACTTCAATGTGTCTGGTTGAGTTTGGGATCAACCGATAATGCAGGTTTTTATATTAGGGAAAAGATTCGTCTGCAGTGAAAGATGTAAGGTTCCAGGCCTACGCACCTGCCACCACCCGATTAGTAGGTTCGGGAACCGAGTGTGTTGTGTATGGGGGTGAAGATGTTGTATGAAAGAAGGGTGGAAGGAAAGTACAGGATGTATGTGCTGAATGTTGGATGTGTAAGTGTGTAAATGTGAAAAGGGAGATAGCGTAGGCTGAGTGTCTGTGTGGACATGTTTGGAAGAAAAATGCAAGATCATAAAATTCTTCCTCTTCCCTTCAGTTTGAGCATCCACCTGCTGGAAGTGGGAACCCAGGTATAGCAAAGTTATGGTCTGTTCTAGAGTATCAGATTAATAAACTCCGATTCTTCTAGCCTTCTTACAGCCTTTCAGGGGTTGTGAGATAGAGTAACCAGCAATGTGCTGTTAAGGATTCATGTCGTAAATATCATTTGTTCATTTGACTGGGACCGAGTGAAAGCTCTACGATAGTATGATATTTATTTATTGTGCAAATCGCACTCATTAGGGAGGTCTACAGGAATTCAGTCATGGGAAATTTTTATAGATACATACATCACCAATTTGATCACAGCGGGGGTGATGCACGTGAAAGCCACACCAGATATACTCAGAAATGACTTACCAACGTAATTTCACTCCTAAGTTGGCATCCCAACTCCATAAGTATTCTTAATCAGAGTGTTAGCACGAACATATGTCAGTCCCTAGTATGAATAAGTTAATCTCCAACCCAAAATGGAGATGAACTTAAAAAAAAAAGCAAAACAAACTAGTGCTGATAAACAACAAGAAATATTTTAGAAATATCATGTAAGAAACAATTTAGCTTGAATGCCAAATAAAAGAAAATAACGCCAAAGGGGACCACAAGATCACAGACTGCCTGACACCCACAAGGTCGGGCAGGTATCAAGACAAATCAAGATAAAGTAAAGGAAAGTAAAAAGTAAAATGGCTCTGAAAGTATTGTGGGCGAGACTTAACAAAATAAACCTTCCTCCCGGGAGGTACGGATCCTCGAGTTGAGGGAAGGAAACTTAGTTTAAAATTAAGGAATGGCACACTGGAGGTACGGATCCTCAAGCAACGTTCCTTCTGTCCGAAGTGGTCCTTTTATACTCTGACACTTTGAATTCACAGAGTGCAGCTTTGGGACCTAGAAAGAGTGCACCCCACAGATGATGATGTAGCTTTGTGGAGACAAACTCGGCAAATCCTGGCGTGAAGCGAGGTAAATCCACAAAGTAAATCCAAAGCGATCACACGAAAACACCGAGAACGGGACCACAGTACACCCAGATCAGGGACCGAACCTGTCTCCCCCTCACAAACGAGGGGTTATTTATACCCGAACAAGACCCTCACAGAAGATATGCAAAATAGAGTGTTGGACTACCAACCTGATAGTCCGCAGTCCAACAAGCCAATGGACCAAACAACCATGGAACACCACCCCGATAGTCCGCAGTCCAAACAAGCCAAAGACCCAAACACTCGTGAAAGAGAGGGAGAGAAAACACTATCAAACGACCATTACTCCCTTCAGGGGCTATGTGAACCTTTGGAAGGAAAGGAATGCATAGGAAAACTGGTCATGTACAATTTACGCAAAACTGTACATTTCGGGCTGTACTATCTACAGTATGGGACTTAGGAAATAAATAAATCTTTTATGTTTCTCGGAGACTTCACACATCAAGTACGAGGACTTGGTTTTAATATACGTTTGTTGTTTATTTTTTAAACACCGTCTTTGGCGGCTCGTATTTCATTGGCCACGTTTATGAAGTCAACTCGAGTCATGGCGGGCACAAAATGGCGGGTGAAGCACCAGCCTCGTGCGGTGCGCCTCGTTGGTGAAGCGGAGCCCGGGACGTCTCATCAAGTCAGGCAGCAGCGCAGAGTTCCCCACGTCCCTTTGTTCCGGGTGTAGAGGAGGCAGGTCACGTGGCATGGTAAAGACCCGGCTCAACCACTAGGCGCCCGAGGACGATGTCCCCGGCGAGATCTCCTTTAGAGTCGCAAGTTGCGCAGCCGTACACTACAAACTTCAATTGGCAGTTCTTGGAAGACTTCATGGAAGCGACAACTTTCCAATAATTTTGGAGGAGGCGATGGTTTGCCAGCCAATGGAGTGCAACGATGGCTACTTGAACATGCGGAATGGAATCTTTTTAGATCAACTGCAGTATTGCAAGGATCTGTGAATGACTTCCAGTGTATCAAGATGCTGTTACTCCCTTCAACATCACCATTCACCTTGCAGCGAGCATCCATTCCCAAAGTACGGGCATTACTGTCGACCTCCAAGTACATGGTGGTCTGATGAATGCCAACAGGCCTGTCAGAGCAAGAAAGCTAGCATTAAGCAGTTGAAACGAGCCCCAGCATGTACCTTGATCAATTACAAAGACCCAAGCCAAGGCCAGGCGCGTGCTAAAGGAGGCTAGACGTGACGTCGTGAGACAGTATGTCTTCTCGATTCTCTGGGATCCCCTTTAGCATGGTTGGGGACAAAGTGCATAAGATCTCTGAAAGAGCATATCCATGTCACAACCTGCTCTGAAGATAGATGGCATAATCCTCACAGACAAAAAAGATTTGCAAAGATCTAGCTAATCCATGGCAGGATCCTCCTCTGGAGCATCTTTACCACGATCGATTCTCCACTCTTCAGGCTGAATGGAACTACACCCAGTGTCGTTTCTTCAGTACGACTGCGAGCAGAACTTCCCATCACTTGCCATTTTTGCGCTCTGCCCTTAAGACTGCCCCCAGGAGTGACGATATTCCATATCAAATATATCTCACTTACCAGAGAGCCTCCTCAGAAGTTTCCTGTTAGATCTATTTAATAGGATCTATAGGGAGGGCAAGTGCCATTCACATGAGAGAGCTATATCATAAACATGCATACGCTGAAGCTGTAATGACATTGGTTTAAGAGGAGATTACTACCTTCATACCAAAGCTTCCTGCTGACAGAAGTTTAGAGTTTGGGTAGGAAACAGTTTCTCTAACCTGGAGATCAAGGAGTTTCTTAAGTGTGACCTTTTAACCAATTTTCTATAATGACATCATAAAGGAGGTTGTTCCAAGGTGTTCTCATGTAATCTGTATGTGGAATGACTTTCACTGTACTGCTCAGGAAGGAAGCTTCAGTGTGTGGAAGGACACATGCAGGCTGCATACATCAGGTTGTACAGTGGGCAACATGTCATGGGTTTAAATTTTTCTCCAGCAAGAAAATGGCTATACATTTCCACAACGAGGAAATTCATCCTTCCACTCTATTTAGCGCAAACCCAATGCATTTGTCCTCAGAGGTGAAGTACTTGGGTCTAATTTTTGACTCAAGACTTACATGGGTGCCTTACATCAAACAGTTAAAAGTGAAGGCTACAAAAGCACTTATATTTTAATCGGTATCTTTCACATTTATCTTAGGGGCAGACTGCCCACACGCTTTTCTACAGCTTTACCGCCGCTTATTTCATAGTAAATCTTGAACTATGGATGTGAGCTTAATTCTCTGCAACTCCACTGTTCTCCCGGATGCGGACTCAGTTTCATACTGAAGCTCTCAGAATCTGACTGGGGCTTTCAGGTCTTCACCTGTGGATTCCCTGTATGCTGAGAGTGGAGAACCACCTCGTTTCCATTACACCGGACTACATGAACCTGAATTTATACACGAGACTACAAAGGATTCTGGATCTCCTACATCCCGATTAGTTTTCAACCCCTTGAGGATAGCCGCTCCTTTGGTAGGAGAATGAGAATCTTTTGTGTGAATACTTATTTAAGTCTCATTAACTCTAAGGTTCTGGCTGTTGGAATTCCACAATTCCCCCCTTGGACTAATCAATTCGAGCTGGATTTGGTCAATTGGGAAAGAGGGAGAGATCTAAAGGCGAAGTCAAGAGAGATTTCTTCAGCACTTTCTACGTACCAGGATCAGGTGCTCAATATATCCAGATGGTTTGAAATCATTGACAATGGGTTTGGGCTTAGCGCAGTGAGCAGAAGGAAGACTGCATCTGCTCTCCTCTCGAGCAACCTCGATCTTCACTGCAGAGTACATGCCATCCTTGCAGCAGTTAAGATGACTAGAGATCTTATGAACCTTCTATGTGATAATTTTGACTCTCGTAAGTGTCTTGCAACAATCCAGAGCTTAAACTCATCACATCCAGTAGTGAGGGAGGTTTCAAGATGGCTTCCTGAGTCACACGTAAAAAGATAACTCTGTGTTGGGTGCCGTGCATTTGGTTGTCATGGGAATGAGCAAACCTGATCAGAATTCCAAGGGCACAACTGCCACTCAGCCTGTGATGCTTGTTTTTCTTCCCACACACCGGGACCTGACATCCAGCATCAAGAGTTGTCTCGGGATAAAGGGATGGGACAATGGAGCATACCTCCAGAAATAACTGCGAGAGATAGAGATGACCTTGGCAGTTGGGTGACTATCATCCATCCCAACCAAGTGATGGGCGGTACTTCCCTGCTTCCACTTTGGTTTCGGATGGGAACTATGGATAGCTCTCGTCCAGCTCTGGATAAGTGGAAGTTTCCAGGACCTGTTGATGAGTTGCAGGAATGCAAGCTCACCTGCCAGTCCTACGTGGGAAAAGATGGGGTGCAAGTTCCCATCGAAACCTGGAGATGTGCAAGAACTGTTTTTTTAGGTTTGTCTTAGGTTCCCTCAGAGAGAGATAACCTCTGAGTTATCGGGTTTGGCTGTCCTTCTCTGATATGAGGAAGTCGCCGTTGTCGGTGTTTCTGGTTTGCCCTCAGATCAACTATAGACTATGGCTGCGTGTTCTCATTCTGATTGACGGTCGTTTTGTGTGCACCTCAGGGACTGAGCGGCTAGTAGTTTTGCTACCCATTGCCAAAGCTCTGTATAAGATGATCGGTTGTCAAAGGACTCACACCGTCCCAGTCCCACTTTCCCTGCCTGACTCTTATGGAAGTTTCCTGTCATCCTTGACTGCTTCCCTTAGGAGGGCTATGTTGTCAGGAGTTTTTTGCTTTCGAAATGTTTCTACACATGTTCACCCTGTGGTTTTCCTTATGTCGTCTTTAAGTACCATGCATCTATATAACTACTAGACCATGGCGAATTTTAGGTATAGTCTGTGAGGCTACTTGATTTATGGACTGATAATTCTGGCTTCAAGCACCTTCCACGTTTTTCACTCTGTGTGGTTGATTGCTTTTAAGAAGCAGGCCAAGGGCATTCTAAAGGCCTTGCAGTTGGCCTTGTCTGTTTTTTTCCATCTTGGATTTGGTTGTGGCATTTGGGCTGGGCCAGCATCCATGAGGTAGTAACAGTGCTATAAGGGTCACTTGTGACCAGTGGTCATTGACACACCAATCTAATTCTCTCCACTAGAGGCCAAAGTGGCCAGGTGAGGTCTAGTACCCCTCCGTTTGACATGCGTTGGCTCTTGGCCTGTTGAGAAGAGCGAATCTCAGGGAAAGTCTTAAACCTGATGCCCAACCGCATCCCGTACTCTGTAAGGAGCCAGTATGGGGTGGTGTGCATTTAATCTCCCCTTATGATCTCTCGGTCTTGGTGCTGCAGTAGCACAGACCTGGGTGATGTCTAAGTTCCTACCGCCAGGCTTGCTATAACATTGTACACCTTGAGGGGGCCCCCAGCCAGGTGACTCTCCAATGGCTAGAGATTCGAACATCCTATCCCAGTGTGGTGCATCGGCTATTGCAGAGCTAGGGATTGTTGCTCTGGACCCGTGGGGAATCAAACTCTTTTTGCCAGCTGTGCTTGGATGCATGAAGATACGATACCCAAAAAGCAATACAGTCTCCCTCTGTTAATGTCTCCTGGAGTATCGCAATGTCAATGTTCTTCAATCGCACTATTACACAGAGATGGCATCTTTGTATTGAAGCCATAGATGTTTCCAACTGTAATATGCTTACTGTGTGTCCATGATGTTACTTGGTGATAGTTACATCCAGAGACGTCTTGATATTCGGTTTCAGAGTCATTTGTGTCGGAGTCCTAACAACTCAATTGTGAAGTCCTCACTGGGATCTTCATCTAAATTTGGGGCTGCCTGTCAGGCTAACCATGGCTTCACATGGGTTCTGACTTTGTGAATTTGGCTTTTCTCACTACAGCTTTTGTGTATTTATTTTTTTCTCTTTGTTTACTTTACCTGAGTCAGGTCAGTTTTGGTTCTGGCACTGGCTGCACAGATTCCAGCTTGTTCTGGCTTTGCCTGTGAGGGCGTGGCCAGGTTGGGGTTGGGAGTGAATCTATCCTGGGGTGAGGATGGGGCTGCTTTAGCTCTGTTCAGCTTGCACGCTTTTCAGGACTGCGACAGTCGGGGTCATTGCCATCATGGCGACCATACCTGCCTCTCGACCTCACCAAAGCTGTTGCTACTGCAGTGACTATAGAAATCACAGATAGTCATATCTTCCTCGTCAAAGAGGAGATTATCGTCCTCCTAGGGAGGCTTTTGTAGTGTTCTTTGACCTTATCCTGTGGTTCTTTTATGCCTTTTTAACAATAATCGGAAACTTCCTTTTTATTGAGATATCCTTGTGGTCGGTTTGTGGAGGGGCTTCCTTCCTCTTAGGAAGCAGGGAAGTCTTTTCTCTTTGTTCTGTGTGCCTGGGGGAACAGAAAACAAAGTCCTGGTCTACTTTTTTTAGCACCTTCTTGTCGCTGAGGGCCGCCCCTTACCTGGCAGAGCAAGGAGGCTCCACGCATGATGCCCCTTGGGACAGTTGTACATTTGGCTCTTTTGTCTTTTGCTTCCCTTGTGTGCCTTAAGATACACCTCGTGTTGTGTGCCTGCTACAGACACACATTTAGGCTTGGCCTTCCCAGCTAGCCTTGTAGTGACATCATCTTTGGCATCTGAAGCACCGACGTGGCTCAGGTAAATATTCCTTTAGGCAAAGGAGCCACAGTTACCCAGATCAAGGGTAGTGATTGGGCTCCTTCATCAATGTCCCAGGACTTTGCCTGATTGGGCTTTTCCCTTCGACTTCGGGAAGCTTCCACGACCTGTGGGTGTGATATGATCAGATTCCACATCATGTGTAGTTAGAAGCCAAGCAGCACCATTTTGGAACTCTCCTATCGCCGGGATTCCAGTGGCGAGCCACACACTTTTCCTCCCATCCGTAAGCTAATTGGTTCCTGAGAATTCAGGGCAGCTTGGTCTTTGGTATAATAATCATGGCCTGGTCTATAGCAACTGTTAACACCTGATTTTTCTCTGCATCTCCAGTGCTCTTAGCATTACTAGGCCATTGTCGAAGCCTTCAGGTTTAGAGGAACCTACACGTGGTCGTTTTGGACTGCCCTTTTGCTTATAATTCTGGCTGCGGTCGTGGGAGCAGCACCTGTAATAGGCGGTTCAGCTTGTGTTCCTAGCTCGGTCAGGAAGGACATCTGAGGGATACTCAAAGTCTCCCTGATTTGGCTGCTGTCTTGGAGAGGGCAGCATGGCATGTTTGTCCATTCAGCAGGTCTGACCAGAGTCACCTGTGCTTTGGCATTTTCTCTTGCCACTATACGTGTGAGGTTTTCACCCCCCCCCCACCATGCCATCACCTATCCCCCTTCCTTGACCCGCTCTTTCTATCTCTCATACCCTTTTCGCACCTTCTTCCTTCCCTTGCTTTTTCCACGGTAGTTTTCTCCCTCTTCCTTTCTTTTCCTAGCTCCATCCTAATCCCTATCCGTCCCCTCGTACCCCGCTTTATTCGCACCTCTTCTTCTTCCTTCTCCTTCTTGCTCTGATTTCCCCCTTTTCATTCCTTTTTTCCGTTTGCCCTACTCTACTATAACCCTATCCTCTCCTGCTCCCAGCCGACCCTATCCTACCCAGCATCCTACTGTAATACACAGGGCGAGTCCGAGCACAAGCGGATTACTTTCTCTGCCAGCCTCATTTTTTCCCATTACTTTTATGTGCGTTTTATGCTGGCTTTATTTACATCTTCTTTTACATTTATTTTACACCTTTTGTACCATTGTTAATAAAACTTTTATTGAGATTCCTCGTTATGCTCGTTTTTTTCAAGATGTTTTTTACATGATGTGCGATAACAGAACTCCACATCTGCTGCGATGGCTTCTTTCTTTACTTTTTTTATCTTGTATTTAAGTTCATTTTTTTTTTGTGGTTTCTTTTTACTTGTTCATCATTAATCTCTCTCTTACAGCGAGAGAAAGTAATTAATTTCATGATTTTTATTAATGAATCGCAGCAGATTGTTTTATGTATTTTTATTATAATTATGATTTTCTTAATGATTTCTCCTGACGTTTTATTGTTTTTGTTATCGGTTTTATCTTTTATATATTTTTCTTTATTATAACATTTCCTATTATTGTTTTAATATTTTTGTGCTACACTTCCGTCCGCGGTAGTTAATTTAACCCCACGTATTGGTTTAAGTACATCAAGGGCTCTCCGGACTTCTAGGTCCGCACAGGTTTTTGTGTGGGTTTCTCTTGTAAGAGATTATTTTTGACACCCCACGCAATGACGACTTGGCCTTGTGTGCATAACTTTGGGTGTTATTACACTTTACCTTACTTTGAAGCTAGTGTTTTTATTGTAGCCCAGAGTGCTTCAATTAACACGCTAAGCGCTGGGCATTGGCAGTTGTTTACTCGAGGGGCGCCGCCGGCACAGAAGGGTTCATCCCGTTCGGCGGGTCAGATTGAACAGTGCTGGTGCTACAGGTACAATCACAAAAAACAACCATGCACACACGACAAAGGTGTAGTCGTTGTGGCAAAGTCGGAGTCACTTCTTCGCCACCTGCAACAAGCCCATCAAATGTTGCAATTGTGGGGCAGCAATGTCGCCAGCCAGCGGTCTTGCCCTACACAAAAAGAAAATAAAAGACTAAAGACAACAGTAAACAGATCACCAACCCAACATTCGCCTCAACAGTTCAACCCTACAGACATCTACAACACCACCACAAGACCCTCCACGATTCCCCCAAACCACAATGCCTCCCCACCTCCGTTCCCCAAAAGGGTGAACAAAAAAAAAACAAAACCCGAAAAAAAAAAAAAAAAAGAAAAAAAAAAAAAAAACCCCCGAGAAAAACACTCATCACACTGACATCACACTAAAATACAAACAATACTACACGTAGCTTTTGGATACTACCAAATACAAAGGCAAAGATTCGCAAACATTGTCCCTGTACTCCTTACAAAGAAACAACCTCCCTAACGTTGTGATTCCCAGTGAAAATCTTTGAAGACGAAGAACCTAGACATACCTGAATATCACTCACAAACAAACACAACACGAGGCTAGACCGGCGACCACACACAACTACAGCCCTCTACTCCGCGCACACTTACTCCCACACACAACCAGAACGCAACCAAGACTAACCTTACAACAAAACACTACAAAAAACACAAACGCAAACTGCCATCCCCACTAACCTCAAGTAGAACAAAGACATAAAGACCCACTTCCCCGATGACCACCGCACCCCCTCATCGTCACCACGACGACACCATTCTGGGACGCTGATAGTGTGGATAGCTCCAAATCAACCTCCCTGAGGTTGAAGCGGGGGAGACCTCGATACCTGCCTCCCTTGGGACGCAGGGAATTGATCCGCCGATTCCCGAGATTCACGTTTCCCTCTCCCATGATTCCTCCCGGACCTCGAGGGGATACGGCTCGGACTCTTCCCACCCCTCGCTTCCGGGAGCAGCAAACGCCACGAAAGTGGGTGCATGTCAGCTTGACCTACTCTAAGTGGCACTTAGATGTGCTGTCTCCCACGCCAAACTGCACCTGTTCGAAGCCATTACACACCCACCTCACACACACCACACTCACAGGTCAATCAGAATAATGCACCCAGATGGATCTATGCCAGAATAAAGCACCCACATGGATCTATGCTATGGGCTGGGGACGAATTGCGTCGTCCTCACGATCACACGAGAAATGCTTTCTGTGGCCTCTCCCACTGGCGCGGAGGCTATGTAAACACAGCTACAAACCTCGTGTTTTCAGTTGTCTCGTCTGGATAGTCCATTCTTCTCAGGAGAAGGAGGGCGGCCCTGGCTGCGATGTCTTCTCGCTGGACCGAGGCGATGAACAGGGGCCATTTTCTGGCTTGGCAGCATCATCTTTTCCTTGTGTACTTCTCATACTTCCTTCACATTTTTTACCCTTCTTCCTTCCCTTGTTTTGTTGCGTTTTATTTAATTTTAAACTTTTTATGGCATAGCCCGTGCTATGCCCATGAGGGGGCCCGGCCCTTGGTTGACTAATGCGACTTGTTGGTGTCCGCTAGTGCTGACTCGGCTGAAACTAGCCCTTACCCGCCGTGGTGCCCAGCCACAGCAGTAACCTCCGGGCGACAATTGCAACTTCTTGCGCCTAGGCGGGCCGCGAACCGCCGACCCCTCGGATGAGAGGCCAACATGTTACCATTGTACTAAGTTAAGTTAGCTTCAGGGCTTTTTACTATAAACTCGGCACCCGTGCTCCCCCCGACTCGGCCAATCACGCTCATGCATGATTGTTGCCGGGTCTCGCGAGCGCGGGTGTCGAGCAGCGTAAATTTGCTGCTTTTTTAAACTTTTAATTTTACTTGTGTTTTTGTGTTCGCTTTTATTAATTTTTTGTTCTTTTAGTTTTTTTACCCATTCAAGTTTAGTTCCCCTTAGGTTTTTTTTTTTTTTTTTTTATGGGGTTGTTTTTTCTGAAGCAACTTTTAATCTCCAAAAAAGTACAACCCTCTTTAGAGAGCCCTATCCCGTTTTTAACTCCCTTCCCCCCTCCTCTCTCTCTTCCGTCCCGAACGTCAACCTCGCCCAATCCCCATCTCATCATCCTTCCATAGCATAAGCGTCCCCATCCTAATCCTATCCTTTACCTCCATCTCAACTGGTTTCGGATTTCCCGACAAGTGACATTTGCCGCCTGCACCCTGCCATGGCCGTGGCTCCTTTGTCACAATGAGTGACAACGCGAGAGCGGGGGAGGAGATGTCATGGCCAGGTGCTGATAACCCAAACGTGGTGAGATTGCCAGTTCACATCTCCCTTAAGCTCCTGCCGCCGAAAGGTAGACAATCTCTGCTCGACTCCGCAAGGGAGATAGCCTCTTGATTAGCGATCTCACTCGTACTTCAACCTGCAGCCCTCATGGTTAGCTGAGGGCACCAACGTGGCCATGGGGCGAGAAGTCCGTGCACGGTGGCGGCGGGACAGGCCGCCCTTTTCTGCTCCAACCTCCCTGTTACCGAGTGCTTCCGCAGCCCGGCGCGGCGGCCTCGCGACCCGTGAGTTCGCTCATGCGATGGCGCGAGCCTCCTTTGTCCTCCTTTCCTCCTCAGTCAGCTTATGCCCCAACTTTTACCCCACCATGTTAGGTCAAGCCCCGATCTTTTCTCTCTTACTAAATCATCTTTCGATCGCCCCCCCACTTATCCTTATCCCCTCATCTTCTTTTCACCCCCGGTAACAGGTCTTTTTCTTTTAACTTTACTTTCCTACCTTAAATAAATGACGCGAGAGTGGGTTCGTTCGTTCGTTTGAGATTTGCGAAGTTCTGGCTTCGCCTGGGCCTTTCACTTATGGCCCGGCCTGTGTCAGCTTTTTTATGGCTGTCGCACTTGGTTCTCTGACACTCGGTGCTTACCGTGGTGGTGGGATTGCCAGCAGGTGCTCCTGTAGCCGCGGTGTTAGCATCTCGCATAATCTCTTTGCCAGCACGACGGCTGTGTTCTCGGGCCTTGTCTCAGATTGCGAGTGCACACAATTCAGAATAAGTCTAGTGTGGCGTTTCAGTCGCCGCAGTGCATGGAACACCTCTCGTTTAACGTTCTATTGTTTGTATGATCTGCTATGCACATTGGTAACCTAGGCGCATTCCTGTGCAGAATGCCTTCGTTCCCTCTGTTTTTTATTTCCGAAGGAGTGCATTGGTTCCCTTGCCGGTGGCGTCTGAGTACCACTGACGAAGGGGAGGATCTCGTTTCCTCTCTGTGAAGCTGCAGAGGAGGAGGTTGCCATCACCATACACTTCTTTCTAAGTATTTTTCGGCTCTGATGTATTATCATGGGATTAGGGGCAATACCCCTGCCACTTCGGCTAGTCGGTCGCAAGCTCATTCCCTCTGATCCCTATGGGCCTGGAACCCAGTTTATGGATAATTCTTCTACCCTGTGCAAGGATCCTTTGTGCCAGTGTGCGGATAGTAGTCAGAAGGTAGATCTTGTCAGTGGGTGAGCGCTGCTGAAGACTAGTCGATGGGTCCTTTGGGTCTGTATGTATGATGTCAATATTCATTCTTTTTGGTTGCAAGAAGTGGTCCTTTCGAGCTGATGGCGTACAAAAAAACAATGGCTGTGTGAGACAGCCAGGAGTTGTTTGCAAACAGCTCGTTATCTTTGTTTCTATGCTCTGACTATTTTATGTCTTGGCTTGTATTCCTGGGAGCCTTAATGACTTTGATAAAAAAATTGTGGCTGCCATTGATCAATTCGTAAGTCCAATGGGAAAAGCTTTGCCTCCACTAGGAGGTTGATGACCTTCGCCACTTGGGCACCAGAATGACCCTGGCGGCTTTCGTTTTTGGACTGTCGTCCCAGTTGATCTTGGATATTTTCTCTTAATGCCAATTAGAGCGGGAGGCACAGTCTACAATGGGCCTGACAGCATGTCATAAAATGATCTTAGTTTCTTTGTATCTGGCCCGTATGCTCTTCCACTCATTGCTCTCATGAGGGACGTCTTGATTTCATTCGGTCAACCAGGTACTGGACCTCCCTCTGAAGGAGAGGCTCCTTTCTATCTTTACCCCAAGATAGAGGTAGTCCTGACCCACTCCAAGTCCATTCCCTGAATTTTCAGACTTGTGCCTTGAACTCTCTGTCTTAGAGCCCCCTACCGGAATGCCGCCCTTGCCGCGGTGTGTGGGGGGGGGGTGGGGTCTTGCGGTCCCAATGATCTGGTGAGCCCGACCAGGGGCTACCATACTGGAGGGTCACCAGTGAGGGATGAGACAAAATGCTTCCGGGTGCACCAGGCCTAGGAGAGGGGATGGTGTAACCACCCTGGTTCATTTTCATCTTGGACCAGTGAGAACTCTCGCCACATGTGGTTTTGCCGATTTGGGGGCATCCCGTATTACCAGGAGACAGGAATCCCTGAGGTTGAGTCGATGCTCCACGCTGTCGCCCTGCAGCTACAACACACCTCTTTGTCCTTTATTCTGGTTAGATTGGGTGGCTTGATCAAGGCCCCGTCAAGTCGGTCGGCTGGTCAAATATGGCTGGGTCAGGCAGCGCTGTCAGTCGGTTGGCGCATAGGTCCCGCGACTGCCATAAGTACTGTAATAGTGGCTGCTAGATTTCCCTCACTACCCCTGTGGCTGTTTGGGAGATTGTTGAGCCCCAACTATAGCTTCCCCTCGTGGACTCCATGGTGGGTGGGGGGGGGGGTGGAAATGAATAATTCACATTTGTACGAGTACTACAATTTGCAAGGATTTGGCTCTCTCCCTGACGACCTACGCAGTCCCCCGCGCCATTCCCTCTGGAACATCACGAGTTGTCACTTTGGCACCTTTCCGCGGCCAAGGGGTCAGGATGGGAATCGTAATGGTTCCCGGCTCCCAACCAGGTAAGAAGGGAAAAGTCCTCCTCATCCACTACAGGAAATCTTACCTGGTCAATATGAAAACATTTCATATAGTAAGTGGGCTGGTGTGGGATCATTTGGGGGTGTTTCCATCATGGCACTTGATATTTTCGAGTGCATCGAAAAATTGTTGAAGTGCGTCAGCGTGATCCTCGCGCGCCCAACAGCGAGTGGGTGGCCTGGTTTGTTGAGGTTTTGGTCGTCAGACGAGAGTGCCGCTGCGTGGCGATATGCGACATTCCTGGGCTCAAGTTTGATGTTCTCGCTCAACCAAACTTGAATCATGTAAGGGAATTGACTTTTCCCGAGACCTGATTAGTTATTCTGAGGAGAAACTGTTAGAGGAACTAGAGAATTTTAAATGTGAGTGGCAGTACAACGTTTTAAGAAGAAAGTTTTGATGGTTTGAGCAGTCGACACCAGCTCTTCTTCTAACTTTTAACACTTTAGACCTCCAGAATCGGTTAAGCTACATGGTACCACCTGAGGTAAAGCCATCTGTTGCCCAAACCCTATGCGGTGCTTCCCTGCCAAGGTTTGGGCATGGAGCAAACCCCCCCCCCCCCCCCTTTTCATTGCCGTTTTAAACGAAAATGGGCAACCAAGAGTATGTTAAAGGTGTGGTACAAACAGGTCATCAGGAGATGACAACTGTCCGAGGTCCAATATGCTGTTACCACTGCAAGAGGCTCATGAATCTTCTTTTAAAGAGTGTAAAGGTACAAATTTTGAAAAGGAATTAATTGGTAATAAGGAGCAAGGAGAAAGTAGTTTTCCATGAGTCAAAGCGATCGTGCCCGTGTGCTATTTGGACAGCCAGTAGGTCCTTTGCTTCGTTTCTAGCCCAACCTCCTTCCCACCAACCCTTAGCCCTCCAATGCTTCTTACAACACACCCCCCCAACTCTGCCACTTTCTTTAACCCAGTCACAAATTGCTGACTGCCTCTGGTGAGTTGTTCCACCAGAACGGAGTATGGAGTGAGGGGTCTATTGAGGTGACTCTCCTCCCAAAGTATGTCCTTTGGAGCCAACATTTAGGCTCCAGAGCCTCAACGGTTGACAGCTCCAGCCTGCCACCACTCCACAGGGTCCTCTGCTGCTAGGCATAATGCCCCTGAAGTAAAGCTCAGGCACGCCCCTTTGCCCTGCAAAGGAATCCTGAACCTGTGCAAAAGACTCACTGCCACAACATCACAGGGCCTCCGCTGCATAAACAGAATGCCCCTGAAGCAAAGGCTCAGGTCCGCGTCTTTGCCAAGGCAAAGAAATCCTGAACCTGTCCAAGGGAACCTGTGGAAACTAGTTCACATGTAAAACAACCATTAAAAGGTACTCCCAGATCTCTGGAAGGGGACAGTCTAAAGGTGTGAGGCAACCTTGACCACCGGTGCTGCAACACCTATGGAGAAATAATATAAAGAACTGGATCCCCTAATCCAATGGAACGTCAGGGAATTCATGCAAAATGGGAAAACTTCAATAGCTGAATAGCTCATATAATCCAGTTGTGTATGTCCACAAAAGATTTTGACCAGGAAAACCATCCGATTTCCCTGGGAGGATTCCAAAATTAAGCCCATTTGGGACATTTGACAATGGACCTCATGCGGAGTAGCCGTATGTACTCAAGATATTCCCTTCCATGGCCTCCACCTGCAGACAAACCTGCAGGAAGGCTGTGAGAATAGGCTTGACACGACCTTCCACTGTTTGAATCCCTTCTACCTTCCTCCACATATCTCAACATAGATGAATTTGGAAGATGTACTTGGGTAGTTGCCACATCCATTTTCTACCCTTGGAGATTTCCAATGGTCGGCATCACCTCTGTGGAGACACTTTGTGCAACCCTCGAGAAGGCCTTGGAAGTCTTGTTATTAAGAGTAGGATCGTTTTTAACTGAACAGTACACTCCCCACATTTCCAAGTCCAAACTGGGACTTACTCCAATATTAGACTATCAATAGGCTCACTGATTCACAGTTGAACTTCACTTGGCCAGGTCATTGAAGACTTACATGGAAACGACCATTTTTCCAATAATTTTTGAGGAGGTTATGGTATTCCGTCATGGAGTGCAGAGATGGCGACTTGAACTGCGGAACTGGAATCTTTTTAGATCAACTGCAGTATTGCAGATCTGTGATGATTTTCCAGTGTGTCGAAGATGCTGTTAATCACTTCACATCACAATTCATCTTGCAGCAGAAGCATCCATTCCCAAAAGTAGCGGACGGTACATGTCGACCTCCAGTACATGGTGGTCCTGATGAATGCAACAAGCGTAAAGCAGGAAAACTCATTAAGGTAGTTGAAACGACCGCCCCAGACAATTGTAACCTTGATTCAGTTTACCAAAAGACTCCGAGCCAAGGCCAGGCGCGTGCTAAAGGAGGCTAGACCGGATCCGTGGAGACAGTATGTTCTCCTTGATTAACTCTGGGACCCCCTTGCATGGGGTGTGGGACAAGGTGCGTAAGATTGCTGGAAAAGAGCACATCACACAATATCACACTCTCCCTCTGAAGATAGATGGCTAATACATCACAGACAAAAAAGATATTGCTAATGAGCTAGCTAAATCCATGCAGAGATCTCCTCTGGAGCTCTTAACACTGATCGATTCTCACTCTTCGTGCTGAACATGAACAACACCCAGTGTCGTTCTTCAGTAGGACTGCGCAGAACTTCCATACAACTTGCATTTTTTGCGCAAGGAGATGGACCCTCTGCTTTGACAGCTCTGCCTTAAGATTGCCCAGGAAGTGAACGATATTCCATATCAAATGATATCTCACTTACCGGAGATCTCCCAGAATTCCTGTGGACCTATTCAATAGTATCTATAGGGAGGGCAGCAGTGCCATCCACATGGAAAGACTATAATCATTCCTGATCTAACTTGCAAAGATGCTTCCGCACCAGGAAATACCAAGACCAATTTTCTCTCAACAGCTGCATCTGCAAGCTGATGGAGAAGAATGGTAAACATGTGTTTACATGGCTCCTAGAAAAAGAAAACATGTTGACCCATATCAAATGTCTTTTTAGAAAATTGAGATCGATTCACTGATGCACTTGTGAGGATGGAAAATGCTATACAGAATTCCTTCGGCACAGCAACGTCACATGTTGGCTAGTCTTCTTGACTTGAAAGGCCTTACGATACAACTTGAAGCATGGGATCCTCCCATAAAGCTGTATACATTGGTTTAATAGGAGCATTACCTACCTTCATACAAAGCTTCCTTGCTAACAGGAAATTAGAGTTCGGGTAGAAACAGTTTCTCTAACCTGGAGTACCAGCTGGAAGGTCCCACAAGGAGTGTCTTAAGTGGTGACCCGGTTTGCCATTGCTATGATACATTGTAAATGTTGTTTCCAAGTCTGTCTCATAGTCTGTATGTGATGAACTTTACACTGTACTGCTCAGAGGAAGCTTACAGGATGTGCAGGACACATGCAGGCTGCAATAAATCATAGGGGGGGGTTGTACAGTGGGCAACATATCATTGTTCAAATTTTCTCCAAGCAAGACCATGGCTATACATTTCCACAAACGAGGAAGTTTTCCACCCTTCCCTCTATTTAGGAGCAAACCTACTGCAATTGTCCAAGAGTGAAGTCTTGGTCTAATTTTTGACTCAAGACTTACATGGTGACTGCACATCAAACAGTTGAAAGGATAGGCTACAAAAGGGCTTAGTTTTTGCGGTTCTTTCACATTTAATCTTGGGGTGGCAGACCGCAAACGCTTCTACTGCTTTATCTGAGCGCTTATTCGTAGTAAGCTTGATTTATGGCCATGTGAGGGTGTAATTCTTTTGCAACTCCCCTGTTCTATGATGTTGGACCTCAGTTTCATAATGAAGCTCTCAGAATCTGTACTGGGGGCTCTTCAGTCCTTCACCTGTGGAATCCCTGTATGCTGAGAGTGAGAAACACCTCTTTTCATTACACGACTACATGAACCTGTTTACTACCGAGACTACAAAGGATTCCGGGATCTCCTACATCCAGATTGGTTTTCAATCCCCTTTAGGATAGCCGATCCTATGGTAGGAGCATGAGGAATCTTGTGTAATCTTAATTTTAGTCTCCCTAGTTTTCTGGCTGTTGGAATTCCCATTTCCCCCTTTGACTAATCAGTCGAGCTGGATTGGTCGGATTGGGAAGGGGAAAATCAGAAGCAGAGTCAAAGAGAAATTTCTTCACATATTTCTAAGTACCAGGATCAGAAGCAATATATACAGATGGTTTGAATCTGAAAATGGTGTGGGCTTTGCAGCAGTGGGAGCAGAAGGCAGACTGCATCTGCAGTCTTTCTTTAGCATCCTCGGATCTTTACTGCAGCTGTACATGCATCCTTGCAGTCATTAAGATGACTAGAGATCTTACGAACCATTCTATTGTGATATATTGTGACTCTCGTAGTGTCTTGCAAGCAATCAAGAGCTTAAACTCATCACATCCAGTAGTGAGGGAGGTTTAAGATTGGATAACTCTGTGTTGGGTGCCAGCGCATGTTGGTATCAGTGGGAATGAGCAAGCTGATCAGAAGGCCAAGGCAGCTGCTGCTCAGCCTTGTGATGCTCGTTTTCCTCTCCCACACACCGCCTGAACCCAGTATAAGAGTTGTCTTCGCAATAAATGGGAAGGAACAATGGTAGGCATAACTCCAGAACAAACTGCGAGACATTAGAGATGACCTTGGCAGTTGGTGCTAGCATCCACCTTAACCGAAAAGTGGAAGTTGCATTAACAGAACTAAGAACGGGCACACAAGACTGACTCATGGGCCGATGACGGCTAAAAGTCAAGCACTTTGTGAAGGATGCCAAAGAGCCATTACCGATCGCACATGTAGTGGAAAGATGTGCAACATCTCAGCCAAAGACGTATGTATTGTCTCCCCATATACACTGAAACATGTATTGGGGAGGATTGTGACATAAGGGGGTCTTAGTATTTCCTAGGGAGATTTTCATGAAATTTAATTATGCATAATGTTTATGCTATTTTATATACTTAAAGCATAATATTATGCTTTGATTTTTATTGTTTATTGTTATTTGTAAAATATTTATTTCATAGATTTTTAAAGTTTAAATATTTTAATTTTCTATTTAACAAGTCATTCGCCCGCTAATGACCTTAGCTGTTGACACGGCATATAATTTGATAATCATCAATCAAACCCTCAATGCTTCTTATCCAGCCCCACTCTGCCACTTTTCTTAACCCTCAGTCACAAATTGCTGACAATGCCTCTGGTGAGTTGTCCACCAGAAACGTACTAGAGTGAGGGGTCTATTGAGGAGACTCCTCCTCCAAAGTAAAGGTCTTTGAGCCAACTTTAAGGCTTCAATATGCCTCACGGTGACAGCTCCACTGCCACCACATCACCAGGGGCCTCTGTCTGCCAGGCAGAATGCCCTGAATTAAAGGCTCAGCCATCCCTTTGCCCAAGCAAAGGAATCCTGAACCGCTGTGCAAAAGACTCCACTGCCACATCCACATGGGCCTCCGCTGCTAGACGAGAATGCCCCTGAAGGAAAGGCTCAGGTCCACTCTTTGCCCCAGGAAAGAAATCCTGACCTTCCAAGGGAAACCTGTGGAAACTAGTTCCACAGGGAAACAACCATTAAAAGGTCTCCAGGATCCTGGAAAGGGACAGCTTAAAGGTGTTAAGGCAAACCTTGACCACAGGTGCTGCCAAGCACCTTATGATAAATAAATATAAAGAACTGGAACCCTAATCCAATGAAACTGGTCAGGGGAATTCATGAAAAAGGGATAAACTGCAATATCTGATAGCTTCATGTAATCCAGTTTGTGTATGTCTACAAGAGATTATGACCAGGAAAATTGTACATTTCCCTGAGAGGATTCCAAGTTCAAGCTCATTATGGGACCTTTGACACATGGACCTCATGGAGGAGTAGCAGTTAATGGTACGTCAAGATATTCCCTTCCAGGCCATCCACCTGCAGACAACACTGCAGGTGAAGGCTGTGAGAATAGGCTTGAGACGACCTTATCTGTTGCATACCATCTAACCTTCCTCCACATAATCTGAACATTAATGATTTTGGAAATCTACTTGAGCAGTTGCACATCCATTTCTACTCTTGGGAGATTTCATGGTCGGCATCACCTCTGGGGAGACACTTTGTGCAACCCTCGAGGAAGGCCTTGGAGTCCTTGTTCTTAGAGTAGATGCAGTTTTACTGACAATACATCCCACACATTTCCAAATTCAAACTGGGACATTCTCTAAGATAGGCCTATCAATAGGCTCACCTGATTCACAGATGAACTTCATTTGGCAGGTCATAGAAGACTTAATGGAAGCGACCACTTTCCAATAATTTGGGGGGAGGTGAATGGTATTCCAGTCAATGGAGTACAGAGATGGCGACTTGAACATGCGGACTGGAATCTTTTTAGATCAACTGCAGTATTGCAAGGATCTGTGAATGATTTCCAGTGTGTTCAATATGCTGTTAATCACTTCACATCACAAATTCACCTTGCAGCAGAAGCATCCATTCCCAAAAGTAGCGGGCATTACCATCGACCTCCAGTACCATGGTGGTCTGATGAATGCCAACAAGCTGTCAGAGCAAGAAAAGCTGCATTAAGGCAGTTGAAACGATGCCCCAGCATTGTAACCTTGATCAATTACAAAAAGACCCGAGCCAAGGCCAGGCGAGTGCGAAAGGAGGCTAGACGGACGTCTGGAGACAGTATGTCTCCTCAATTAACTCTGGACCCCTTAGCATGGGTATGGGACAAGGTTCTAAGATCGCTGGAAAGAGCACATCCATGTCACAACTTTCTGAAGATAGATGGCATAATCATCACAGACAAAAAAGATGTTGCAAATGAGCTAGCTAAATCAATGGCAGAGATCTCCTCTGGAGCATCTTACACTGCTCGATTCTCCACTCTTCAGGCTGAACAGGAACAACACCCAGTGTTGTTCATCAGTAGGATTGCATCAGAACTTCCATATAACTTGCCATTTTTGCGCAAGGAGATGGACTCTGCTTTGCAGCTCTGCCGTAAGACTGCCCCAGGAAGTGACGATATTCCATACCAAATGATATTTCACTTACCAGAGAGCTCCCAGAAGTTCCTGTTAGACCTGTTCAATAGGATCTATAGGGAGGGCACAGTGCCATCCACATGGAGAGACAGTATTATCATTCCTGTTCCTAAACCTGGCAAAGATGCTTCCACACCAGGAAATTACAGACCAATTTCCCTCACCAGCTGCATCTGCAAGCTGATGGAGAAAATCGTAAACTTCAGTTTGACATGGCTGCTAGAAAAAGAAAACGTGTTGACCCTATATCAATATGGCTTTAGAAAATTAAGATCGACCACAGATGCACTTGTGAGGATGGAAACTGCTATACAGAATTCCTTCGCACAGCGACGTCACATGATAGCAGTCTTCTTTGACCTTGGAAGCATGGCCTACTCATGAAGCTGTATGACATTGGTTTAAGAGGAGCATTACCTTTCCTTAGAGTTTAGAGTTCGGGTAGGAAACAGTTTCTCTAATCTGGAAGATCAGCTAGAAGGGGTCCCACAAGGGAGTGTCTTAAGTGTGACCCTATTTGCCATTGCTATAAATGACATCATAAAGGTTGTTCCAAGTGCGGTCTCATGTAATCTGTATGTGGATGACTTTACACTGTACTGCTCAAGAGGAAGCTTACAGGATGTGCAAGGACACATGCAGACTGCAATAAATCAGGCAACATATCATGGGTTCAAATTTTCTCCAAGCAAAACCAAGGCTATACATTTCCACAAACGAGGAAAGTTCCATCCTTCCCTCTATTTAGGCGTAAACCCACTGCAATTTGTCCAAGAGGTGGAGTACTTGGGTCTAATTTTTGACTCAAGACTTGCATGGGTGCCTCACATCAAACAGTTAAAAGTGAAGGCTACAAAAGCGCTTAGTATTTTGCGAGTTCTTTCACATTTATCTTGGGGTGAAGACCGCACAACACTTCTACGGCTTTACCGAGCACTTATGCAACTCCCACTGTTCTCCGGATGTTGGACTCAGTTCATAATGAAGCTCTCAGAATCTGTACTGGGGCTTTCAGGTCTTCACCTGTGGAGTCCCTGGATGCTGAGAGTGGAGAACCACCTCTTTCATTACACCGGGACTACATGACCCTGATTTACTACACGAGACTACAAAGGATTCCGGGATCTCCTACATTCAGATTGGTTTTCAACCCCCTTGAGGATAGCCGATCCTATGGTAGGAGAATGAGGAATCTTGTGGAAGAGCTTAATTTAAGTCTCACTAAGGTTCTGGCTGTTGGAATTCCGAATTCCCCCTTGGACTAATCAAGTCGAGCTGGATTTGGCCGGAATTGGGAAAGGGAAGAGATATGAAGCAGAAATCAGAGAGAGATTTCTTCATCACATTTCTAAGTAGCAAGGATCAGATGCAATATATACAGATGGTTCGAAATCTGAAAATGGTGTGGGCTTTGCAGCAGTGAGTAGAAGGAAGACTGCATCTGGCAGTCTTTCTCTAGAAGCCTCGATCTTCACTGCAGAGTTACATGCCATCCTTGCAGCAGTTAAGATGACTAAAGATCTTACCAACCATTCTGTTGTAATATATTGTGACTCTCGTAGTGCCTTGTAAGCAATCAAGAGTTTAAACTCATCACACCCAGGAATGAGGGAGGTTCAAGATTGGCTTGCATTGATGTCAACACGTAAAAAGATAACTCTATGTTGGGTGCCAGCACATGTTTGGTATCAGTGGAATGAACGAGCTGATCAGAAGGCCTAAGGCAGCTGCCACTCGCCTTGTGATGCTCGTTTTCCTCTCCCCACCCCGACCTGAACCAACATAAGGGGTTGTCTCTGTGTAGGGAGGGAACAGGAGGTAACCTCTAGAAAAAACGCAAGGTTAGAATGCCCTTTGGCAGTTGGGGCCCCGCACCTTAAACCCAAAAAGTGAAGTTGTTTTTAACAAGACAAGATCGGCACACGGACTGACTCATGGACCGTGGCTAAAAGTAAAGCACTTTTGGGGGATCCCAAGACCCCTTTAAAAGGGTCGCACACGAGGGGAAAGAGTGCAACATTTCAGACCAAAGCGTAGACTTGTCTCCCCCATATGTCATTTGAAAATATTTATTATTTTTTTAAGTTTTTAAAATTCTAATATTTTATCTAAAAAGTTTTTTCCCCGCTAATGCCCTTTAGCATTGCGCGGGATCAATTTTTAAAAAACATCAATCTCTTTGGCAGCGGGCTCGCGGCCCCCTCTCCACAAGGGGGTGTGGAGATAATCCCAAATAGGGTCATATGTCTACGATCGAAAGTAAACGTTTCGTATTGGATATCACCCTTTTTTTTTTTTATTAATGTAAAACCAAAAAGGTTTTTATCTCTATACCCCAAAAATTTTTATACAATTTGGAGTTTTTCCAGTATATTTTGTTAATATATTTTCATTGTTTTAAGAAAAAGGAAGTGTTATTATAAATTTCAATATGGGATAAATAGTGCGAAGGAAAACCTTTTCCTAAGGTATAACCGTAACAAATATTTTTTCAAGTATAAAGATTTTAATTTCGTAGATAAAAATTATAAAGTAGTTTTATTTAACTTTTAATTTAAAAAAAGTAAGTTAGAAAGTCACCGTTTTGATCTTAATCTAGAGGCCACTGCCTTGAATTTCTCAATATTTTGTTGAGTTGCCCCATTCCCTCTTTTACAGGGGTATGCACCATTCCTCAACGATCAGGCCAACCATACATGAGCATCTTGTGTAGTGAAAATAGCAGGTAGAACGAGGATATAGACCCAAAAAGAGTTTTTACTGCCATTTTGGCATACTCATTGTATTTGGCCGAGTTGGTTTCAAGGCCAGAATTCATGCTCTTCAATGGGGTGAAATACGGTAAATAATGGTTGTTCTTGAGCAGGCGTATCAGCATTTCTTTCCCTTTTCTTCAGTTCTCTTTTTTCTTTTACAGCCCCTTTTTCTTCTCTGGTCCTTTTACCACCCATAATTTGAGTTTCATTCTAAAAGCTAGATGTACGCACTCCATCGTGAGAGGAGTAATCCGCATGTCAGTGCTTGTCTGTCACATTTTTTTTGGGGGGGGCTGGTCTAATTTCGTTCAGGATGAGGATTTGTGCGTGGATTGCAAATATAAAATGAGCAGCTAATGGAGTGTGTCAAGGCCTGACCAAACCTTCACTTACCATTATTACAAATAATCCCTGATGGACCCCGAATATTGTCTGTAACAGTTTGGAAAGAACCGCTTCCTTAAATGAATTGGGCCCCACAAGATTGACTCATTTGGGCCCATTATGGCTAAAAGTGAACATGTTATGAGGAAGCCAAGATCCTTAAGGGTGCACATATAGTTAAAAGATATACGACATTCTAAACCCCAAAGATATGTATCTTTTCCCCAGCTACACAAAAAGATTGGATAGGATCGGGGCATAAAAATTAACAAAATCAAAAATATAATATATTGTAATAATAACTTAAAGATAATTTAGCTTGATGTTTAATGTATTATTTATTGTTAATTATTTTTTTTTGTGACTTTCTTGATAGATTTTTAAAGTTTAAAGGGGTTTTAAAATTTAAACAAACGGTTTTCACCGTTAATGATGTTGATGCGGAAGATAATATTGTAATCAATCACCTACTTCTTTTCAACTATAGTTTCTTCTTTTTTTTTTTTTGTTTGATAAGTGATTTAAAAAATTTGGGAAAAAAAATTGCTTTAAATCCCAATTAGTTTTTTTTTTTGGCGTAGTACTTTTTCCCCTTTTTGTAATACTTTTTCATCTGGGGATACATTTTGACGTTTTTCTTCAAGTGCTCTTTTCGCAAAACACAACTATTTTCTATAAATTTTTTTTTTTCATCATGACATTAGGGCTTCACAGACATTTTTGCAACTTTTTTTTACCCCCCTTTCCTGGCCCACTGTGAAAGCTTTCGTTAGTTCTTTAACGTGTTACGCCCCACATTTGATGTGTTGTTTGATTAATTCCCCAGCCCCCTAGGCTCTTTAAAAAGGGTTAATGAGGTCCTGCCACACCCGATTGGTACGTTGGGGGACGAGTGTATGTTGTAAGAAGGGATCAATGTTAGAGGAATTGTGGAAAGGAGCGACAGTGGGGTTTCGTATGTTGGTGTGAAGTGTAGTTGTGCAAATGAGCCAAGTGAGGTGCGTGGGTTTAAATCCCGAGGAGAGGCGTGTACAAAGCTTCACTAACTTAGGGGTTTTTTATTGTTTTTCCGTTTAGCTTTTAATAGGAGAATTTTTTTGGCGGGTTTTCAGCCTTTCCCTTTTTACATAGAGTCGGAGACTTACAAAAGGTATATATTTTCATTTTTTTTGGGAAAACAAAATAAAAAAAGGACAAAACGAAAACGGCAAGTAAAAACAAACCTAAAACAAAAAAAACAAAAACAACTAAAAAATAAAACCGAGACAAAAATTAAAAACGAGAACGCCTTCTCTCACTATAAAAATTTAAACATTATCTCTTATTGCCGGACCACCTATCTTGGACCCCAACCCCATCCAGCACTTACCTGGCCTGGAACTCGAACCGATTCCCTCTTTAAAAGGCCGGGGGCTTTTCCTTGTCACCTCGGCCCCCGAAAAGGTTGGGGTTTAAACAAATTTCACATAAAAAAACTTGCATTTTTACACAAAAGTTCTTACATAAAAATTAAAATAACTTTTAGAAAGATTTCATAAAATAAAAAAAAGTTTTCCCTTTAAACAAAAAAGAAAATAATACTAAAAACCCTTTTGTACATGGGAAGATCTTTATAAAAAATTTTAAAAATGTAAAAAAAAAAAATATAAAATGTAAATATTCATAATAAAGTTAAAAAAATAATAAAGAGGTAAATAAAGTTAAAAGTTTTTGCAAATTCTTTTCTGTGTGGTGGCTTTTTCCCAAAGGTTCGTTAAAAAACATTAAAAAAGTTTTTTAAAAAAACAAAAAATTAAAAAATACTAAAAAAAAAAGCTAACACCCAAAGTAAAACATAAAACTAAGGCGGGGTGCGAGCCCAGGTGGTCGCTCCAGGTGGCTTCCCTTTTTCTGTTCCGCGCTTTTCCCCACCCTTTCGGGGATCCCCCCCCGGGAATAAAACGGGGTTTGGGCGTACGAGGGGGCGTCGAGGGCTCGACACCCCCCGTGGAAGAGGGGAAGCCGCCCTTCTCCGAAAAAAGGGGGGGAAAGAGAAAAATGTAGGGGACCTGGGGGAGTAACGGGGGGTCCCCACAGATGCCTACTTTGTATATCTTTTTTATTTGACCAGAGTTTCATTTCCATTCGTGTAGCTGTTTTCCCCTTAATTTTTCCACTCCCATCTTTCACACCAACATTGCTTGCTTTTTGGTAAATGGGGTGTCAGATATTTTTTTTCCTAAAGCTTAAAAAATTTTTAGCATTCCGCTTTATCATTTCCTTAAATTCTTCTGCGGCCCCCTGCCCAAAACCCGCAAAAAGCAAAAAATCCCCCCTCGAAATCGCCCCGACTTGTTTTTTGCGATTCAAAGAAAATACCTAATAAAAAATCACTCATTTTTAAAAAACTAAAACGAGATTCTATTATTGTTCGCATTTTTTTTTCTTTTTGAACCCCCCCTGACACTGTAAAGGTTATGTGAGGGGGGAACCCCCAAAGGGCACCCGTGAGCGGAGATTTGGGTCAGGGGGGCCCGGAAAAAAGGGGCCCCGTTTTTTCCTCGAAAAAAAGGGGGGGGACAAAGCTAAGGCTCAGAACCCCACGCCCTCACTACCAAAATATCCCCGGAGAGCAGGCCTACCAAATAAATAAAATACAAAAGAGTTAAAAAAATGTAAAAAAAACTGGTGTGGGGGTGTGTGTGTTGTGTGGTGTGTGGGTGTGTGTGTTTGGGTGGGGTTGTGGTGGGTGTGGTTGTGTGTGTGTGTTGGTGTGTGTGTGGTTGTGTTTTTGGGTTTTTTGGGTGTTTGTGTGGGTGATGTGGTGTGTGTATGTGGTGTGTTTGTGTGTGTTTTTTGTGTTGGGTGTGTGTGTGTGTTTTGTGTTTGTGTTTTGGGGTTTTGGTGGTGGAGGGGGGTTGTGGGGTCAGGGGTTATATATTTTATATATTTTTAGGATGATGCCTGTTTTAAAAAAATTTTTAGGTAAATCAACCTAGTACGATAAAGTTTCGGGGCAAGGAATTCCCTTGACCCATTTAGCCACTGAGGGCAAGCCACCCAAGTCATGGGTCCCCAAACCCCGGAAAAAATAAAGAGAATGATTCCCTAAAGGTAACACCGCACTCCCCGGGGAAAAAGGAGGGGGGCCCCACCAGACTCACCCCCAAGATCATCAAAAACATGAAAACTAAAATTTAAGACAGCTGTGACCAGGGCGGCTAAAACATGAACCTACCTTTTATAATGAGATGATATTATGTATATAGGGATTACATATATGTGTAATAAAATATATTATATTATTATATTATATAATAAAATAAGTAGTGGAAATACGACAAAATCGCTCCACTTTCATGTACGAATAAATGTGAAAGTAGGCCCAGTCCGTGGGAATCAGTGCCTGACGAAAGCAAAAACCGCCCGCAACCAATGCCCCAAACAACAAAATCAAACCCCGGGAAATATTAACCTTTTTCACATATGCATTTTTATTTCGTACATGAGCATCATAAGAGAATAAGAACAAATAATGTCACAGAGAGTATCCCCCCAATGCGGGTGACCGGGAATAGATAATGTCACAGCGAAACCCACAACCTTGTCGAGAGTAAACAGATAATGGGGGTGGACAAAATGCTCCCTTTTCATGTACGTCCCTGGAATGGTGA
>NC_051390.1:14484915-14487415 GCF_015228065.2 Penaeus monodon
TTTTCTACTTTGCTAAATTTAAGTTATATACTCTCTTTATTTATCAAATCATGTTTAAATTATTTCAAGGAAAACGGACAACCTTTTAGTTACCTGTAAAATGAGAAAGGGAGGTGGCAAAATTGCCATATCATATGACAAACTATGGTGGTAAGCTTATGTAAATGCTGATTTTTATTTAACAGCAAATAGATTTCGTGTTAACACATGCTGGATCAGTGTTTGTTCTCGTATTAACATGCCAGGTAGTATTTCATTGTTTTCAGAGCTGTGTGCATACATATTCACCAAGGAGATTGTTGGTGGTGACAGTGTACTGGAAGGTGGGTTGGAGAGGTACATTTATCACAACTGTTCTTCATTTAACCTGAGACTCATTCCACAGAGGTAGGGGCAGGTTAACAATCTCACGGTGGAGCTGTCGGTTGACCACACGGTCCTGCCAAGTGTACCCCCATGATCCGGCAAAGAAACTTGTTACAAAAGGCATCAAAACGAGACTATAAGGCACTAGATAGTGTCCAGGTCTCACTTCCATAGAGCAAAACTGGCAGTATCAAGGCCTTGGAGACACGTAGCTTGGTCCTTCCACATAGGTACCGATATCTCCAAATACTCTTGTTGATCTAGTTCATGGCTCCTGCTGCCAGATCAAACCATCTACTGACTTCTTGGTCTGACAGCCCTGAGATATGGACTACGCCTCCAAGGTATGCAGAGCTCTCTGTGACTTCAACGTCCTCACCACAAGCATGGATCGCCTGAACAGGTTCCCTTAACAGGCCCCCAAAGTTCTGAATCTTGGCTTTGGTTCAAGAGACCTCTAGGCCCAAGGGCTTTGCCTCATTGCTAAGTGCATCAAGATCCGCCAATAGTGATTCCAGAGTCGGCAAAGTGAAGGTCTGTGACCTTGATATGGCCCAGTGTTGCTCCACACTGACTTTGGATAGTAGTTCAGTCCATTATCCAGTCCATGCAGATGTTGAAAAGTGCAAGGACACATCCTTGCCTTACACCTGAATTAACAGTAAACAAGTTGGATAGGACACCACCACACTTAACAGCACCTTCAGTACCGGTATATAGGCTTGCTATTAGGCCAATAATCCGTTTTGGAATTTCCCTAAGTCTCAGAATCTCAAAGTCAAGCGCCTTCTTGAGGTCGATATAGCTGCAAGCAACCCACGACCGAACTCACGACAGCATTCCACAATTACTCAAAGCGCTAGGATATGGTATGTTGTGGACTAGCCAGGAGTCAATCCAGATTGCTCCAGTCTCTGGCGCCTTAGTAGGTGCTCGCGGATCCGTTTCAGAAGACTATGGGCAAAAACCTTGCGTAGTATACTAAGCAGTGTAGTGCCACGGTAGTTGCTAGTGTGGCATCACACTGCTCAGCATTGCAACGATCCCCTTTCTCCTTCCAGAGAGGGATGACCACGCCCCTCAACAGGTCAGGGGGAATGGTACCAGAATGCTAGATAGCTGTCAAGACTGGATGCAAGCCCTGTGCCACAGGTTCACCCCCAGCCTTTTGCATTTCAGTAGGGATATCACAAATGCCTTTCCTATGCTTCAGCTTAGAAATCGCCATCCTAACCTCAGTTAGGGTATGAGGTTCCTCGCTGATGGGTGTGTTCAGCACAGATATAGTGATACCACTTGCATCCAAACTAACTGTTGGAGGGTCTACCTGGTACAGCTGCTCAAAATACTCAGCCCAATGTTCACGAACCCCAACATGATATGAGATGATCTGTCCATCCACTGAGCAGACCACAATCATCTGCGATGAGGGTTTAGAGTTCAATTTTCTCAGGGTTAGGTAAGCAGGGTGAAGGCCATTTACCAAGAAATGGCCTTCAACCTCCTCAGCAAGATTCCTGATGAACTGTTTCTGTCCCTTCTCAGCAGTGTCCGAGCCCTACACACCAAGAAACAACGCGAATCCTGATTGTCATTCAGCCAAGCCATGCAACACACTTTAGTGGCTTCCAATGTCTCCAGGGAGATGAAATTCTCTCTTGCCCTCGGGCATATACCAATGGAATGTTTCAAAGGACACACACAGAGCTATTGGGTCTGTCAGGTTTTCAAGTTCTGTGAATCGATCAGAGACTGCCATGGTGAACCCTTAGGCACACTCCCTCTCCCTCAGTCCTTCCAAGTAAAACACCTTAGGTAGTGCCACAGAATTAGGCACTCCGGTAAATCCTGTAATTCTGAAGGATCCTCCAGCAAGTGCTGACAAAAATGTGATTGATCTCCTAGGCCACAGTACCCGTATCGCTACACTGTGTCCAGTTATGTTGGTTGGAGTACTGACACCAGGAACCAGAAATGCTCATTCTCTGGGACCTAGCAAAGTCCTGGAGAAGGAGGCTGTTCTCGCTGCTGGGATCGGCTCCCGAGCCATGGGGGCTGACAAACATCTTGTAGCCAGTTCAATCACAGCCGGATACCACATTGAAGTCATCCAGAACAATGCGAATGTCGCGCT
>NC_051390.1:14489915-14507415 GCF_015228065.2 Penaeus monodon
CCTCTTTTTTCTAGACTCTACAAGGTGGTGCATATTATTTCTTGTACGAAGGCATGGTTATGAAGTAATGATTGTTTTTTTATTTATAAAAAAAATACTGACCTTCTTACTTACCTTGCTCCTTCATGTCCGTTATAGCCCGTACGGTAATGGGGAAGGAGGGAGGAGGGAAAGGGCAATGCGCACACACACTAACTACACTAAAGCTATAAATGTACCTTATACTCTATAAATATACAATTTTCCACATAAAAGTAATCGATTACTTATCGCATAAGTAATCGATGTAATCGATTGCATAAAAAATAAATATCGCACATCACTACTCTACTCTCCATATCCTTTTGCTCTTGTCGATAACAGTGGTTATTTCGCTGTTGGTTAATATTAATTTATAAATTTCCTAAAGAGATTGATCAATCACCATTCATATTTCCTTCGTAGGCCTCGGAGCTGCCCATAGCAAAATAACAAAGTATCCCATAAATGCATACAGTTTAGATTTTCTACAAATAAAAACACAGAGCACTGGAGATTTGAACACTTGAAAGCTAGAAAAAAGCCGAAGAAGAAAACTCATTTATCTTTATGTGCTAAAAGAGAAAGCATTTATCTGCATGTCCCCAGGTTAAGTCGAAGGCCATGTCTACTAGATTCAAATAACCATAATTAAAATCGGTCACGTCTATGTTCGTGTCTTGTGTCCACCTAGTGATATCTGTTCATTTGTGTGCGAGATCTGATAAATACAGATACAGTTATGGAATAACCAAAAATACTACGTTTACTACCTCCGTGTGCGATTGTTTCTTTGTTTGTTTGTAAATCTTTTAAGTAATAAACAGTTATTCATAATGAAACCAATCAGTCTGATAAGAGGATGAAACGAATAAAACTAATTAAAAGCATAGTAAGAGTAACATTTATCAGATGCCATTTTAAAGCATAACATTAATGAATGATAATAATTACATTAGTAATAATCGAAATATAATACCAATAATCGAAATATAAATAGCGAAAAACACCATTTGCTAAGACATTTTTGTATCAGTGATAACAGAACAATACCGATATGTTCCGAGTACTGACTTTATTAATCTTATTTTTTATTATTTTTATCTTTATTACTATTACAATTACTATAATTTATACTATTCTATTACAATTTTAGTATTATATTCATGTTACTATTGTTGGTGTGGCGGAAGAAATCATCTTTCCTGCATGTATTAAGAAAGTTTGTCTTGTCAGTGCGTACCACTGATCTAAAAAAAAAAAAAGACTGGATCGAGCTTCCTATTGTTTTCGCGGTAAGGTTTATGAAGCCAATTGGCTCTTAGTGGGCGCCATGACATTGAGACCCAATGCACGGGAAAGTTAAAGGTAAACATACCAGACTCATTAACACTATATGGTGGTAATGATTCAAATACCAATAATGTTTGGCGCACAATTTTTTTATGAACTTTGTGCGAAGATGTACTCGTACCAAAAGTTATTTGAAAATTTAAATCCCCAGAGTATCAAACGTTGAATAAGATTGTTCTGCTTTTTGGCACCAAATGAAGTTCAAAATCGCCTTAGGCCGCCTTCACCTTAATAAATTATTTTCAAGTTAAACGAACAAAGTCAAATTTCTGTTACGCTGATTATAGCTGCAAATGGATTGCTGACGGACTAGTCTAGAAATATCTCTAGTTTATCATTTTTGTTAGAAAATAGCTGAAAACTCCTTTCTGGATAGAAACTCACCTTAATTCATGCAAAGCAGAGACTTCATTGGGAAATCTACAGCAATTTTCCACTGCGCCCCAAGTCATCCACTGATTGTTTGGGTCTCACTGTCATGGCGCCGGAGTTTTCAACAGTGCTCCACAACAAAGCACTGGTTGCTCGATCCAGTCTTTTTTTTTTTTTTTTTTTTTAGATCAGTGGTGCGTACATGATTTGTTCCAGGGATCAGCTGATGTTCTGTATTCAGGAGAATCAACGTCGCACTTAAAAGGGTTGTTTACATTACACTTGTAAAATTTTGTCGTCAAAAAATTAAATATACTATTACATGGGTAACTTTACAAAAATAGAATTTCACTTTAGGTAGCATATGAGGTATATAATAGATATATGTAACAAAGAGTATTCTTAGGCTAATAACCATCTTTGAGTACTATAAAGATGGGTATGTGATCTGCGAATCTCTTCCCTGATAAACTTAAAAACTTCCAAATTCTTCTGGTATGCAGGTTTTGTAAAAATATTTGCTGGATTCTGCTGTGTAGAAACGTAAAATAAATACATTTTCTCTTCTACTTCATCTCTAATAAAATCATAACGAAATTCGATGTGCTTTGATCTTTCATGATTTACTGGCTATTAATTTTTTTCTATCTCTCTCTCTTTGGCCAATCTTTATGTCAGTGAAAACAGTATCCTGACATGCTTTTTCTGTCTTCAGATGATCCCCAGTCTGAATCACAAAATATCTTTACTAGAACTGGTTCGTCCGACTTTCTAAATGTAAAGACACGCTTCATGGTACCTTACAAATACTAATGAACATGCTTAGCAGCATTTGAGTGTGCTTTAGTAGGTTTTGACATATATTGTGTATATTATGAAAGTTTAGTAACCACATTGCACAAGTCTGGACTGGTAACTGTCATAACATATATGAGATTACAAACTATTTCTCTGTAAAGAGTTGCATCAGCCAGCTCATCAGATTCTACTTTTGTAGGTGTTAACAATACATGGAATACATGGTATATTTCTTGCATAACCAGCTGACATGTTAAATCTGTCCAAAATCTTTTCTGCATATTTGGGTTGATTCACCTCAATATAATCTTTATCGGTAACAAATGCGAGATAAGTTTACCAGATAAGAAACCAGATAAGTTTACCTAAATCAAGCATTCTAAATTTTTGATAAAGAGATTATTTACATTTGTTCATCTGGGACATGTTACTACTGACAAAAGTAATCATCAGTAATCAATCACCCGTATTGTTTGGTGACTCATCTTGGTTTGTTTGAAGTGTTTTTTGCTGTAGTCATAACTTCACCAAGATATCATTTTCATCTGAGGTTTGCTTGGTACTTGATGGTTAGCTACAATGGGTAAGTTTTTCATAAACTTGACACATGTTATTTTCTTTACTGCCTGAGAGTCTGGGAAGTAAATAAAATAGGATGGGCTCTGGTCATCATAGCCCATAAATTTTCTTTCCTTACTTCTGGGATCAACTTTCTCTTTTTCTTGATCACATGCAAACCATCTTACTCCAAAAACATTGATTCTTACTCCAAAAATATTGATTGATTCTGCTGATGTTTGGCCGTTTTCCAGTGAGCATTTCTACTGGAGTTTTCTGAGTTCTGGAATAATAGAACCAATTCCTGATGTAGCAAACAGACTTCACATATCTTTAGAGGATTTGGACTCAATCAGTAAACAGTGAGCCATGTCAAAAATTGATTTGTGTGATCTCTCAACTACTCTTTTTAGACGGGGAGAATAGGGTGCAGAAAACTCTATTCTCTATAAGGAGAGTTCTGAATTCATTATTTGTAGGTCCCATCTCAGCTCTTTTATATTGCCTCATGGTGCTGTTTCTGCAGTGTAACTCCTCATGGCTATCACTCTTATTCTTAATGAGGTAAATTCTAAGAGTTCCTGAGTAGTCATCAATGAAAGAGATACTGTACCTGTAACCTCCTTTGGCTGCTGGATCAATAGGTCCTACTACATGACAGTGAGTAAAATCTAAAGACTGTTTAGCCTTTTTGTCTGGCTCTCTATTTCTGTACTGTGTCGTCTTACTTGTGGTACAATTAAACTTGTGGTACAATTAAACTGGTCTTTACCTAAAATATACATGTTATCGATGGTAGCTTCAAGTTTTTGCACATCAACCACATTACACTGTATATATGCTTCCTCTCTCTCTCTCTGTTTTTCGGCTAGAACAGGATTTTTAGCTAGTAATGCCTTCAGTTGCAGAAAAGAATCCTCTATCTCTGTGTTCCAGTTGAACAGTACATCTTTCTTCAGGAGTGTCACGAGGGGTTCCGAAATAGAATCGTAGTCCTTGATAAACGGTCTATAAAAAACGGAAAAAAATGAAAAGGACTGTAGGTCTCCTTGATTTTGTGGTCGGGGAAAGTCAACCACGGCTTGTACTTTGCTTCAGTTAGGCAATATACAATCAGATGTTAAGGCATGGCCCAAGAAATCGAGCTTTGACTGAAAGAAATGACACCTACCAAGATTTATGGTGAGCCCTGCATCTGGAAAATACTTGAATACCTGATGTAATTTCTTTTCGTGGTCAGAGGTCGATGGGAAGCATATTAAATTGTTATCCAGCTAAACCATAACCTGGTCATTAATCATACCATCAAGTACAATATACAAGATCTACTGAAGGTGAGAGGAGACTTACATGACCTAAAAGGTGTTCTCAGAAATTCAGTGTCCCATGTGAATGGAAAATGTGGTGTCTTGTAAGAAACCCTTATCCAAGTCAGGAGTTGAGAACACCCAATTTCCAGAACCAATATCTTACAACAACACATGGTGATTCAGAGCAGGGACTTCTGGAGTAATCACTGCATTAAGTTGACTTTAATCCACCACAAGCCTGAATGATCCATCCTTTTTAGGGACGAGGACTGGCCGAGGTCCAGCATTCCCTGCACTTCATTTTCGAGAGCTTTCCGTTTTGATCTTTATAGGAGGGCTGAAAATGTGACGGTCCTTTGACGGCAGTACGGTTGGGTAATCACTGAAAACATTCTTCAAAATATTATAGCCATCCTGAAAGGCTAATGGCTGAGATAAAATATCTTGAAGGACTTCATCATTTACTGGTGGAGGGTTATGTGATGCTGTGCAGACGGGGGAGGGAGTAGGCAAATCGAATTTGCGAATTGGAAGATTGGTGAATTCGAAATTAAGTACTGGTAGACCTCTAAGTTCGAAGGGGACAGGGATGTACCTGGCATTTACCCTTTGCTATGTTTTAAAGTGAAGGCACAGTTGTGCAGCCCTTTACACGAACGTGATCAGTTAAAACATGGCCGATGCAAAAACGTTGCATAGGAGGTCACTGAAGGCAGGAGTCGTTGTCATTGTGGTCAAAAGAAATTGCCTTACGCGAAAACGAGACCGTGCGGTTGAGGTGGGGTGGGGAAGCGTTCCTTTTCTTTACGTTTTTTATATATCAACGTCGATGGGTGAAAAGGGTCAGGATGTGTCCATAAACATTAGGGTTCCCTTAATGAATAAGTAATGCCGTTGAAAATGATTGAATTATTATCAGGATGCAATGAAATACTGCTCCTGAACACAAAAATATAGCCGAGTAATAAATTACCTAGAGTGAAATTTCTCTTCATAACAACGAAAGAGTAGGGGAATGTAATACTACCAATTTCAATGTCTAGGACTTTCCTTCCAAGGGAGCTGGTTGTGTTACCCATAATGGCGCAGATGGCAGTGTGGGAAGGATGCAGATCCAACGAAAAAATAAATTCCTTTAATGTATCAAGGTATACAACACTACATGATGAACCGTTATCCAAGAAAAATATGCACTACTATTATTCAATGTAGATGGGAGGAGAGGAGGTTTACATTGTTAGGAATTTTGTCGGTAATTATGCTGGGTGTCAACTGCGGGAGGTGCAGAATTCGTCATATAGGTGGCCTATATCTGTGTCTGTTTTTCCTATACTTAAAAAAGACGGTCGCCTATGTTTACGTTGCTTTAGGAGGTCGTAGGTTATTCTGACCTACTTAGGGAAAGTCTGGCAGTTTGCCGAGTTATGTCTTGCCACAGTATAGTGATATGGGCAAGATGGGTGGAACTGGCATACTGAGGTAGTATGACTGCATCAGGTGCAATTAAAATATTGTTCAGGGTTTGGTGCCTATCGTGTCACTAGGTAAGCAGTCTTGAACGAGAGCATTTCTCACGTTGGGAACAGATATGTCTAAGAGACACTCAGCACTCACAGTGCAATATTTGTTAAACTTGGGGTCGTTGTTCGGGTCTCTGCTCTGTCTCACTGAATTTTCTACTTCTTTTAAGAAACTATCCACAGGCATCAAAGTTCAATAGAATTTGGTTAGAACATCCTAGGTTTGGTGAAAGTGATAATGAGCCATGGTGGTGTTTGTGTGGGAGGATGGGTGGGGCTGGAGGAAGGAGGGGCCAAAGGAGAGGTCAGATCAGATGAGCTAGAGACAGGGTTGATAGGGTGAGAGTTATCAGAAGAGGGGTGATGGATGAGGTGTTTTGCCGTCATTTGCTTTCTAGTCGTAAAAAGTTTGTAAGGTATTTACACTAGATTACTCAGGTAAGTTATGGCATAAGGGTACTTAAACTAAGAACGGAAAGAGCACTGCTTATCACCACAAAAATTTCAATAAGAAATATATCAACAATAAAATAAGTATACACCATATTGTATATTGTGGTGGGTGAGGGAGAAAGGGAATGAGTGAATAAACACCACCGATTCAAACACACACGTGCCTTGGCTTTGGCTGCAGGAGCTCCTGGTCTTCTTGGAGTAGGGGTCATGGGGGCACGGACGACACTGAGAGGGGGTCAGAGCAGCGTGGTGGATATAGCGTGGGAGAGTTTTTTTACCTTCTATACTCTACTTGTTTAGAGGATGGGGTCTCTCTTGGCGTAGGGGTCATGGGGGCATGGACAACACGGAGCGGGGGTCAGAGCAGCATGGTGGATGTAGTGTAGCATGGGAGGACTTTCATACCTTCTATACTCTGCTTAATTAGAGGATAGTGTCTCTCTTGTGAGGTGACCCCCCTAATGGAAGCCGCCTTGCCGCGGTGGGGGGGCTTGAGGTCCCAATGATCTGGTGAGCTGGACCAGAGGGCTACCCATACTGGAGGGGTCACCAGTCAGGGATGAGACAAAATGGCTTCCTGGTGCACCAAGGTCTATGAGAGGGGATGGTGCACCGACCCCTGGTTCATTCCATCTTGGACCAGGGAGAACTCTCCCACGTGTCTTTGCCGTGTGTGGCATCCTGTATTACCAGGAGACAGGAGTCCTGGAGGTTGAGCGATGCTGCACGCTGCGCCCTGCAGCTAGCAACACACCTCTTTGGTCCTTTATTCTGGTTAGACGGGTGGCTTGATCAAGGCCCGGTCAAGTCAATCGGCTGGTCAAATATAGCTAGGGTCAAGCAGGTACTATTTTGTCGGTAGCACATAGGTCCCGCGACTGCCATCAGTACTGTAATAGTGGCTGCATATATTTCCTCATTACCCCTGTGGCTGTTGGGAGATTTTGAGCCCCAACTATAGCTTCCCCTCGTTGGATTCCATGGCGGGTGGGGGGGTGAGGAAATGAAGAATTCAAATCTGTATGAGTACTACAAATTTACAAAGATCTAGCTCTCTCCCTGACGACCTACACAATCCCCCGACCATTCCCTCTGGAACATCACGTATTGTCACTTTGGAACCTTTCCAGCTTCCAAAGGGCAAGAATGGGAATCGTAATGGTTCCCGGGCTCCCAAACCAGGTAAGAAGGGGAAAAGTCCTCCTCAATCCACTAAGGAAATCTTACCTGGTAAATATGAAAACATTTCATATAGTAAGTACCTAGTAGTGAAGACCATGGAAGGTGTATCAATCATGTATCTTGATATTTTCGAAGTACATCGGAAAATTGTTGAAGTATGTCAACGTGATCCTTGCATCACCCCACAGCGAGATGGTAGCCTAATAATTGAGGTTTCGTCACCAGACGAGAGTGACCGTCTGCGTGCGATATGCGACATTCCTGGGGATCAAGTTCCATGTTCTCCTCACAAAACCCTCAATCAGTGTAAGGGAATTGTCTTTTCACGAGACCTGATGAGGTATTCTGAGGAGAAACTGTTAGAGGAACTAGAGAATTTTAATGTAGTGGCAGTAAAATGTTTTAAGAAGAAAGTTGACGGTTTGGAACCGTCTACACCAGCTCTCCTTCTAACTTTTAATACGTTGGTCCTTCCAGAATCAGTTAAGTTGGCATGGTACCACCTCAAGGTAAAGCCATATGTGCCCAACCCTATGCGGTGCTTCCACTGCCAGGGTTATGGGCATGGAGCCAACTCTTGCTAATTTAAGGAAAATGGACAACCAAGAATATGTGTAAAGTGTGGTACGACAGGTCATCAAGGAGATGACAACTGTCCAGGTCCAATATGCTGTTACCATTGCAAAGAAGCTCATGAAGCTTCTTTAAAGCAATGTAAAAAGTACAAATTTGAGAAAGAAGTATTGATAATAAGGAGCAAGGAGAAAGTTGGTTTTCCAGAGGCAAAGCGACGTGCCCGTGTGCTGTTTGCACAGCCAGGTAAATCCTTTGCTTCGGTTCTGGCTCATCCTCCTTCCCACCAACCCTTGCCCTCCAATGCTTCTTACACCACACACTCTGGTTTAAAACCTCAGTCCCCAATTCCTGAAACTGCCTCTGGTGAATTCCACCAGAAACGGAGCAGGAGTGAGGGGTCTATTGAGGAGACTCCTCCCAAAGTAAAGTCTTTGGAGCCATCAGGTGAGGCTCCAGAGGCCTCAATGGTGACAGCCCCAGCTGCCACCATATCCACAGGGGCCTCCGTTGCTAGGCAGAATGCCCCTGAAGCAAAGGCTCGGGTTTGCCCTTTGCCCAGGCAAAGGAATCCTGAGTCTGTTCAAAAGACTCATTTCAAGGTGGGGTCTTTGGAACCGTCAGGAAGGGCTCCAGGGGTCTCAACGGTGACAGCTCCAGCTGCCACCACATCCACAGGGGCCTCTGCTGCTAGGCAGAATGCCCCTGAAGCAAAGGCTCAGGTCCGTTCTTTGCCAGGCAAAGAAATCCTGAGCCTGTCAAAAGGAAGCCTGTGGAAACTAGTTCCACAGGTAAACAACCCCTCAAAAGACTCTCCTAAGATCCTGGAAAGGGACAGCCTAAAGGTGTAGGGCAAACCTTGACCACAGGTGCTGCCAAATACCTTATGAAAAAAATAGTTTAAAGAACTGGATACCCTAATCCAATGGAACTATCAGGGAATTTATGCAAAATGGGAAGAACTGCAACATCTGATAGCTTCATGTAACCCAGTTTGTGTATGCCTACAAGAGATTATGACCAGGGAAAATCATCTGATTTCCCTGAGAGGATTCCAAATTCAAGCCCACTATGGGACTTTTGACAATGGCAGTAGCAGTAATGCAGTAGCAGTAATGGTACGTCAGGATTTTCCTTTCCAGGCCATCCACCTGCAGACAACACTGCAGGTAAAGGCTGTGAGAATAGGCTTGACACGACCTTACACTGTTGCATCTATCTACCTTCCTCCACATAATCTCAACATAAATGATTTGGAAGATCTACTTGGGCAGTTGCCACATCCACTTCTACTCTTGGGAGATTTCAATGGTCGGCATCACCTCTGGGGAGACATTTTGTGCAACCCTCGAGGAAGAGCCTTGGAGTCCTTGCTCCTAAGAGCAGATGCAGTTTTATTGAACAGTGACACTCCCACACATTACCAAATTCAAACTGGGACATTCTCCAATATAGACCTGTCAACTGTCTCACCTGATTCACAGATGAATTTCACTTGGCAGGTTATGGAAGACTTACATGGAAGCGACCATTTTCCAATACTTTTGGAGGAGGTGAATGGTATTCCAGCCAATGGAGTGCAGAGATGGCAACTAGAACATGAGGACTGGAATCTTTTTAGATCAACTGCAGTATTGCATGGATCTGTGAATGATTTTCAGTGTGTTCAAGATGCTGTTAATCACTTCACATCACGAATTCTCCTTGCAGCAGAAGCATCCATTCCCAAAAGTAGCGGGCATTACCGTCGACCTCCGGTACCATGGTGGTCTGATGAATGCCAACAAGCTGTCAGAGCAAGAAAAGCTGCATTAAAGCAGTTGAAACGACGCCCCGGTGATGTACCCTTGATCCATTACAAAAAGACCCGAGCCAAGGCCAGGCGAGTGCGAAAGGAGGCCAGACAGACATCATGGAGACAGTATGTCTCCTTGATTAACTCTGGGACCCCCTTAGCATGGGTATGGGACAAGGTGCGTAAGATCGCTGGAAAAAGCACATCACTGTCACCACCTGCTTTGAAGATTGATGACATAATCATCACAGATAAAAAAGATCCATGGCAGAGATCTCCTCTGGAGCATCTTACACTGTCCGATTCTCCATTCTTCGGGCACCCAGTGTCGTTCTTCAGTAGGACTGCAACAGAACTTCCATACAACTTGCCATTTTTGCGCAAGGAGATGGACTCTACTTGCAGCTCTGCCATAAGACTGCCCCAGGAAGTGACGATATTCCATACCAAATGATATCTCACTTACCAGAGAGATCCCAGAAGTTCTTGTTGGACCTATTCAAAAGGATATATAGGGAGGGTACAGTGCCATCCACATGGAAAGAGTCTATAATCATTCCTGTCCCTAAACCTGGCAAGGATGCTTCCACACCAGGAAATTACAGACCAATTTCCCTCACCAGCTGCATCTGCAAGCTGATGGAGAAAATGGTAAACTTCAGGTTGACATGGCTGCTAGAAAAGGAAAACGTGCTGACTCCATATCAATATGGGTTTAGAAGATTGAGATTGACCACAGATGCACTTGTAAGGAAGGAAACTGCTGTACAAAATTCCTTTGCACAGCGACGTCACATGTTAGCAGTCTTCTTTGACCTTGAAAAGGCTTATGATACTACTTGGAAGCATGGCATACTCAAGAAGTTGTATGACATTGGTTTAAGAGGAGCATTACCTACCTTCATACAAAGCTTCCTTGCTAACAGGAAATTTAGAGTTCGGGTGGGAAACAGTTTCTCTAACCTGGAAGATCAGCTGGAAGGGGTCCCACAAGGGAGTGTCTTAAGTGTGACCCTGTTTGCCATTGCTATAAATGACATTGTAAAGGTTGTTCCAAGTTCTGTCTCATGTAATCTGTATGTGGATGACTTTACACTGTACTGCTCAGGAGGAAGCTTACAGGATGTGCAAGGACTCATGCAGGCCGCAATAAATCAGGTTGTACAGTGGACAACATATGGGTTAAAAATTTCCCCAAGCAAGACCATGGCTATGCATTTCCACAAACGAGGAAAATTCCATCCGTCCCTCTATTTGGGAGCAAACCCACTGCAATTTGTCCAAGAGGTGAAGTACTTGGGTCTAATTTTTGACTCAAGGCTTACATGGGTGCCTCACATCAAACAGTTGAAAGTAAAGGCTACAAAAGCGCTTAGTATTTTGCGGGTTCTTTCACATCTATCTTGGGGTTCAGACAGCGCAACGCTTCTACGGCTTTACCGAGCGCTTATTCGTAGTAAGCTTGATTGTGGATGTGAAGCTTATTCATCTGCAACTCCCACTGTTCTACGGATGTTAGACTCAGTTCATAATGAAGTTCTCAGAATCTGTACTGGGGCTTTCAGGTCTACACCTGTGGAGTCCCTGTATGCTGAGAGTGGAGAACCACCCCTTTCATTACACCAAGAATACATGAACCTGATTTACTACACGAGACTACAAAGGATTCCAGGATCTCCTACATCCAGATTGGTTTTCAACCCCCTTGAAAATAGCCGACCCTATGGTAGGAGAATGAGGAATCTTGTGCAAGATCTTAATTTAAATCTCTCTAAGGTTCTTGTGTTGGACTAATCTAGTCGAGCTGGATTTAGTCGGAATTGGGAAAGGGGAGAGATCCGAAGCAGAAGTCCGAGAGAAATTTCTTCAGCACATTTCTAATTACCGGGGATCAGATGCAATTTACACAGATGGTTCGAAATCTGAAAATGGCGTGGGTTTTGCAGCAGTGAGCAGAAGGAAGACTGCATCTGGCAGTCTTTCTCTAGCAGCCTCGATCTTCACTGCATGCCATCCTTACAGCAGTTAAGATGACTAGAGATCTTACCAACCATTCTGTTGTGATATATTGTGACTCTCGTAGTGCCTTGCAAGCAATCAAGAGCTTAAACTCATCACATCCAGTAGTGAAGTAGGTTCAAAATTGGCTTGCACTGATGTCAACATGTAAAAAGATAACTCTATGTTGGGTGCCAGCGCATGTTGGTATCAGTGGGAATGAGCGAGCTGATCAGAAGGCCAAGGCAGCTGCCACTCAGCCTTGTGATGCTCGTTTTCCTCTCCCACACACCGACCTGAAACCCAGCATCAGAAGTTGTCTTCGTGATAAATGGAGGGAACAATGGAGGCATACCTCCAGAAACAAACTGCGAGACATTAGAGATGACCTTGGCAGTTGGGCGACTAGCATCCATCCCAACCGAAAAGTGGAAGTTGTATTAACAAGACTAAGAATCGGGCACACAAGACTGACTCATGGGCCAATCGATGGCTAAAAATAAAGCACTTTGTGAAGGATGCTAAGAGCCATTAACGATCGCACATGTAGTGGAAAGATGTGCAACATTCTCAGACCAAAGACTTTGGTACTTGTCTCCCCCTTATACACTGAAAAATGTATTGGGGGAAGATTGTGACATAGAGGGTCTTATTAATTTCCTTAGGGAGACTAATATTTTCAATAAAATTTAATTATGCATAATGTTTATGCAATAATTTTATGCACTTAGAGCATAATATTTATGCTTTGATTTTTAATCTATTTATTGTTATTTGTAAGATATTTATTGATAGATTTTTAAAGTTTTAAACATTTTAATATTTCTAGTTAACAAGGTATTCGCCGCTAATGACCTTAGCTGTTGACGCAGCAGATAATTTTAAATAATCAATCAATCTTGTGAGTTGAAGAGACCAATGCTGCCGCCACTTGTAAGGGTTTCACTATATGGGTTGAAGCAAACTCCGCAGTGGTTTAATTTTTATTCCTCGGTTACAGAAGTATATCACGGAGGGCAGCATGGACACTTCTTGGAAGACGGCCAAGGGTTATATATGGTGTGAAATCACAGTGTGAACTGATGAATCCTTGGTGATGCTTCAATGTGGCGTGGTTGGCGTGGGGCGTGCTATCTTTCGTGTTTTCAATCTTCAAGATCCCTCCACTCTCTCTCTGTTACACATTTTTTTACTTATTCACTCTTTTGCTCTCTTTCTCTCTCCCTCTCTCCTCTTTCTCTGTCACTCTCTCCTCTCTCTCTTTCCTCCTTCTCTGTCACTCTCTCTCTCTCTCTTTCTCTCTCTCTTTCTCTCTCTCTTTCTCTCTCAGAGTGGTTAGATGCCTTCTATGTCACGCCCTTCAACTAACAGGGGTGACCAATAGGGCGGAGTGCCCATGGCGCCGCCGCCGTACTGACCTAAGCCATGCCCACATTGCTCATGACCTTGGATTCCTACCTTGACCCACTCGAACACTCTACTTCGAGTCGCGGCCCCACTCGCACGCGGCCTTCTGCCAGGGCCTCACCTATTGGGGCTAACTTCAGCACAAACCGGCCATTCCGAACTCGGTCCACACTTAGCTACAAAAAAAACCTATACCAACAATAAAGCCTGCAAGCATTTTACAAGTACCTGATAGATGGTGACAGCTGAGAATGTCGCTTCTCTCAAGCTTGCGACACGAACTCCAAGCCTCCAGCAAGAACATACAGCTTGACCAACCCTTCCAAAAACCAAATTGTAAGTATGCCGTAGGCAATTCTTTTCTTTTCTTTTTCTTTCCAATGTGTGCATGCCGTTGTTTTCAACAATGATTTTTTTTTCAACTCTGAACAAGTGTCCATGCTAGTGCATTTTTTTTCTCTAATATCTACCATGTTTCTTCGAATTTCCTCATCACAGTAGATTGGCTTTATTTCATTTGCGAGAGTATTTTTCTTAAGCATTTTTTTTTTTTTTTTTACTACTCATGGTATACCAAAGCATGTAGGTATATATTCATGCGTGTCTCTTTCTTTAAATTCCTTTTTTTCTCAAATGCTCTATGCCAGCATATGCATATTCTAGGTATATTTTCTTATCTATATTTTCCATTCCGTTAATCAATGCCCTATTGGCGTAGATTTCATTATTGTTGTTATTCAGTATATTTATTTCGGCTCGGTTTTATGGTAAATTAGTGGGAATATTATTGAAATAACGTGAAAATGGTGGAATTGTCCACAAACAATTTTTTTTTCTTTCTCCAGATCTCCCCACCTACCCTTATTCCTAACTTTCCCTCTTTTCTTAAACCTCCTCATTCCACATTTCTCCCTCCCTCTCTACCTATTTTCAATATATCTATGAAAGTCATTAGCGTTTTAATATTCTAGTGTTGTGATATTTGTTTAAGAGTTCATTTCAATTAAACAAATTAATTAATATAAGTGGGTTATATTTTGTAAGTGTGATTCTCGTTTGACTTTACACTTGCCTTTCACGACCGAATTTTGACCGCACGTGACCTGTCTTCCTGACCTGTCTAACCGTGTGATATCCAGAGTTCATTATCATTTCGTCATCTTGGTGGTAATTTCCAAATATTAGATTTTTTTTTTCTTGTCTTGTATACATTTACACATATGATTTGTTTTATTTTATTCGCATTTTTTTCATATTACAAATAAAGTAAATAAGTTTTATGTGTACAAATGTTTAAATCGTTTATTTTAATTATGGTTCAGTTAACATTTAGTACCCAAGGTCAATTCAGGTCAGGCCATGTCAAGTGATGACATTTTCTCCCCTCTTTTGACCTGTGTGTTAAATGCCACATTCAACTATTTTCTTTTATTCGAATTTCAAGTTTTTTTTTATAGCTTTGTGGTTTTGATAAAGTGAATTAACAATTTACGATGGAGTGATACTGTTACTTTTGCCTTGACAGGTTTCATTTTCACTTGCATTTTTCTTTTTCGTTATATACATTTTTTCCGTATTCATCACAGTACAATTTATATCTATATATTAAATATTTTTTTCTTAGATTATTAATGTGATACTTATGATAAATGTTATTCATTAGTGTTTCCATTATTTGATTTTTCGATGACAATGTGTTTCGTTTTCACACATTTATTTTTCTTTTATTACTACCTTCTGATATTTTCTGTAGAATTATCGGATATGAACCTGACTTCGATGTCACTCAGGTAAAATGGTCAACTCTGCCATCTGACTCCGCCGAAGACTTGAAATATATTAAATGTATTATTGTTTCTAATGTTTATTTCAATTATCTCTCAGTATTAGAGATTATTTCGCTTATATCAGCTACTACGATTTCATATTGTTCGTGATTTTCACAATTCATCAATTAATGTCAAAGTCCCTCGGTCATCCTAACGATTTTCTTTCTTTTCTCTTATGATAATCATAAAGATGCTGACAGATGTTCAAAACCTTTCTTTTATTAATTATTCTATATTGCGAACGTCATTTCATCTTTATTACGTGGTCCTTGGTGACGACCCCATGCTGGGTTCTGGACATGTAATTAGTATGTCCAATATAGTCCTTTATACGTGCCCAGACGCACTCTTATCGCCCAGCTGCAATGCGGTGCCCATGATGCGCCCAATGTATTTTACGACTCTACGTGACTTAGTGCTGGCATTTCCCAACAGGATGGGATGCCCAATTTGCGTAATATTTTTGCTGAGTATGTGATCAGCAGTACTCTCTTCAACCTGAAAATATGGTGGCGTTCTGACTGCTTTTCCTCCGGGGATCTTTATGTCTAAGTATAACTTACAACCATGTGGGTCGTTTAATCAGTCGTTCAGTTGTCCTAAGAGAAGCTGACCCGGCTTGCACCATGCGTTGCTCTGCAAGCTTTGTCTGTTTCGGGACAGACTTGTCACCTTTCATTGAATTCACATACTGAAAAAGTATCGTTTCTAAGATTTCACATAGCAATTGATGTAATGTTACATTTACCGTTTAATAGTACAATACTATCACAATTAAGTTCTTTTCGTGCACTCAGTTCAGATCGGTATCTATTTCCCTTGGACACTAACATTTTTCCACTTAGCTTACTTACCCACGCCCCCATCCTCCCCCATACCCATACCCTCACCCCCCTACACTCCTTAACCGCCCGCCTTCCCTCTCCTCCTCCCCTTTGCTTACTTATTTCATGTCGCACACCATTCTATTTCTAATTTACTCTCACTCGCTTTACTGGTTTGCTATGATTCTCTACCTATTCTTATCACTATTATATTTTCTACTCGTGTGCTTACTCTGACTTACTCATTTCATTATTCTAACTCCTCTGTTCACCACTGACCTCATGCAGCCACATTAAACCACGTTAATTGCACAAGAATTACATGCGTATAGTTTCAGAGTAAATAGACTTACGCCTATCTTGTACTCTTGCTTTGCATTCGTTTTCTCATGCACTATGTGAGTAAACGCATATGATGTAATGAGTCGCTCCCGAATGTTATGAGGACTGCAATACCTATTTTCATTATAGCTTTGCCTCGAATGGCTGATGGTGTCCGTGATAGAAGTTCTATGACTTGAGAAAAACGATACGCATTTCGCACAAGTCAGATGCATATTATATGCATTATTACACATCATACTTTTGATCTTCGCATTGTTGCATCTTTCTTTTCTCTTAAGAAATTGTCATTTAAGATTGTCCTTGCGGATGTGACAACTTTTCCTTTCTTATACTTATGCACAATGCTTATCTCATGTAGATTTTCACCTCCATCTATCCAGAGACAATTGCAACTCAACCATGCAACTCAAAAAAAATATATATATTGTCAAAAAATCTCAAACATCAATATCACTGCAATATATATGATTATATCTTACATACGGCCCATACTGTCACGCAACTCCCCACCTCCCCTGTTCGCCCTCCTGTCTCTCCACCTGTCTCTACCCCGATTTACTTATTTCAGAAAATGTCGTACCAGCTACGCGCCAGAACAAGCACCGAGCACCGGCCGACGACAGGCGCTCACGACGCAAGTCCAAGTCGCTGCCCCGTCGAGGAGACGGGTTGGTGCGTGTGCTGAGCGGTCTCAGTAGTTGGATGCCTTCAATGTCACGCCCTCCTACTAACAGCAGTGACCAATAGGGCGGCGTGCCCATGGCATGGCCGCCGTACTGACCTAAGCCACGCCCACTGCGCTCATGACCCCCTACCTGACAAACACTCTACTTCGAGTCGCGGACCCGCTCGCACGCGGCCTTCTCCCAGGGGGTCACTCTCCAGGGCCCCCATCTTGCCGGGCCTCTTCGCTGCCCGGGTCCCTTCTTCAGCACAACCCGGCCATTTCAACCTCAGTCCACGCTACACTACCAAGAATATTCCATCAATAAACATACGCAACAGACCGTGCGTTTTACAAGTACCCGACAATCCATCTATATAACTGTATATGTTTGTTTCCTTTGTCCCCCCCTCTCTCTCTTTCTCTCTCTTTATCTATCTATCTAAATGTATATGATTCCTCTCATTCTTTTTCCCACTTTCTCTCTTTCTCTATACA
>NC_051390.1:14512415-14517415 GCF_015228065.2 Penaeus monodon
TCAGGTCATGTCAAGTGATGACATTTTCTCCCCTTTATGACCTTCTATTAAATATGCAACTATCTTCCTTTGTATTTCCGATTTGTCTTTTTTTTTTTTTTTTTTTTTTATAAATGATCTTAATAACGTGAATTAACAGTTTCCGTGTAAGAATGTAGTAAAAAAAAAAAAAAGTAATGTAATTCAACTATTTGCTATTAAGGATGTCACTTCAGGTTTTGTATAAATAAGTGGATATAGCATAAACTGAAGATATGCATTTCCTCAAGTTATATGAAGTCGCATACTTTTTTGTCATTATTACAATATATGCTCTGCATATTCTAGGGTTCCTTTTCACTACTGTTGTTCTCCTTCGTTTTCGATATATTTTTATCCTTGTGACTGTAATATTAACGTAATTCAGTAGATAAGCAGGGTTATCAATTTTTTCTGTATAAACTACAGTTTAATTTGTTAGTAGATATTATACATATTCAGTATTTTCTTCTTGAATATTCATGTAACACTTAACATAGTCAATTCTTTATTTCAGTTACTAGTGATTCGATTATTTTTTTTTCGGGCACAATATGTTTATTTTTCATACATTCAATTTACTAACTTTTCCTATTCTAAATGGAATATTCAGATATTAACCTCATTCGGACCTCACTCAGGTACAATTGTCAATCATTTAAAGCCATCTGACTCCACCCGCGAATGAGAAAATACATTAAAATTATTATGTTTATATTTTCTAATTTCAATTGTATCTCAGTGCTAGACATTATTGTATTATATCATTTATTACGACTTCATATTGTTCGTGATTTTCGTTATCATAATTTATCCATTAATTTGAAGGTGCCTCTGTCCTCCTAACGATTTTCCATTTCTCTCCCTTTTCATGACAAGTTGTTAGAATACTGATTTTAGTCTTTTTCATTAACTATTCTCAGTCGCGAACGTTACTTCATCTTTATTACATGGTCCTTGGAGACCATCGACGGCTTTTTGGACATGTAATTATTTATAATTCAATTTTGTCTTTCTACGTGCCCTGACGCACACATATCGCCCATCTGCGATCCGGCGCTCATGCTGCGCCCATTGTTTTACCACTTTACATGAGCTTACCCATATTTCCCTGCAGGAGGGGATGCCCGATTTGGGTAATGTTCTTCTACATATGGTGCTCGTCCAGGTGGTACCCTCTTAAGTCTGAAAGTATAGTGGGTTACTTCACCATATTTTCCAACGCGAATTTTACGTCTATTATCGGACAATCAGCAGATTTTTTTCACCATGCGTTGCTCTGCAAGCATTCTTATCATCGTTGGCGGTCGCCAATCGATTCTTGAGCTGCACGGATTGTTTTATGCTTGAAGGTGTCCCACAGCCTCAGAAAACCTCTGGTCACAATCCCCCTCCCTCAACCCGTGCATATGAAACAACCCTGGGTAATCCTTGCACCGACGGGGATTTTTGAAGTGATCTCAGAAGGCAGCCACAACTAATCTATGATCAGTACCACAGAACTCAGCACTTCGATATACCCTTTAGTTCTGGAGGATCCTCCAAGAAGTACTAACGAGGATGTGGTCGATCTCCTTAGCCACATTACCAGGATGGCTGCACCACGTTCAATGATGCACTGGTACCTTCAGCCAGAAATCCTCAATTTTTGGGACTCGGTCAAAGACAGATACCGCATTGAAGTCACCCAGAACAGTGCAAATATCTAACTGTCTGTCATATATGTATGTTTGGCATACAACATTTCTTTCACATCAAGTTTACAAACATCAATAGAAGCATAGACAGTAATAAGAGACATGAAACCAAATGCAAGCTTTAGTCTCAATACTATTATACGCTCATCGACTGGAATAGCCTCTACTACCCTGTGGCCCGACCAGCAATAGGCGTAGCATCCACACTGATCGTACCAATACCAGTTCTTCTCACCTCTTAGAGAGCAGCGCCCTCAATTTTCAACCACTATAGTTCCCTCGACAGCAGGTGCAAGCCTCCACCCTGAGATTAAGCCTAGGGTAGTCACTCCAGGTGGACGCCACCTCTACCACCCCCACCAATGACAGGGTCATAAAAGGGGAGTTCTTATCTTTATTCCTCAACATTCAAGACTCGATTGACAGACTTTGTAGTTTTTTTTCAAAATGGAACACCCAACAACTGCACTTCTCAGATAAGTGTGTATGGTGCCACTTGTTCCTGTCCATACTGCACCCCTCCACACCAACTGCAGCTGTTGCTTCCACTTTTACATTGGACCCATCACCTCCACCTACACCAGACACCTCACAGTTGAAATGTCTTCGATGACACATGCTAGGAGTTAATGTTTGGCATGGCTGTATCAAGTAGTTTCACATTGCCCTGCCACCACCACCCATAACCTGGGACGAGCACCCGTAGGAACGAAGATGGTTGCCACTGAGGGTATTGGTCAACCTATCAAGTGCTTCACCTTCTTCAGAAAGTTCCTGGGAATCCTCTGCTACAACTCTACAATCTTTGTTTACACCAGGAACATGCGGCTCCTGCCTGTACCTGCAACACAGTTCCTCCAATCCCAAAGCCTATTACTGACAAATTCTCACTTGCTTGAACGCATCATTCTTGCTTGGCTCATGCATCACCTTCAGGATACACCCTCTTCAAGATTGTATGATTTTCTCCCACAAAGAAGTACACATCCCTGTCTAATGGAAGCATTAGACAGGCACCAGCCTCTCCACCAGTGTGGTTCCCTTCCTTGATCTCAAAAGAGCATTCGATGTTGCCAACAGGGAAATTATACTCCACCAACTAGTAGATTTTAGAGTTAAGGGAAATGTTTTGTGGTGAGAACAGAGGTATCTCTTCAGCAGAACCTCACGTGTCCTTTGCAAGGAATATGCAAAGGACATGAACAAGATCTTCAGCTCCTCCATGCTTTTAATGCTTCTACTGTGCTCAGTGGTTTCATCATCTCCCCAGAAAAGAGCAGAATCTTTTCCTTTCACAACCTCAGAGCTCTGCCAGAGTTCATTATGAGTAGGAATGTTATCCCTCACTGCACACAGTATCTATATTTAGGCGCATCAATCAGAATCATCCCTGGCATACCAGCAAGACAACGAGTTCACCCCATTCTTAAAGACCTTGACCGTCTACAACACCGCTTCAACCCTGTCAAGTGCTACAGGTGTGTCAATCCTAGTAGCGAGGACTCTTTATGTACTATTCCTTTTGTCAGTCGTTGACTATCTGTCCCTTGCCCTTGGTCAGTTTCCAAGGAAAGCATTAGAGCCTCTTGAAAAAAATTCCAACATCGGGTAATGAAGTTTATACTAGGATGCCCTCTTTCCACACAAATAGTTAATATGCAGACTGAATTGATCTTGTCATCATTTGCTGAGAGAATTTATGCAGATGTTACATATTCTTTTGTTAAGTGCCTTCATTTCCCTCATCTTGAACTGCATTTTGCTGCAGTTATCAGAACACTGTGTGGCCCAGATGCAACCAGACCACACTTTGACCAAGGCACCGCAGCTTGTTTTTGTGTGGCAAGCGACCTCCTCTCCTACAGAAACAATTAGCCCTGTAAATCATTGCAAGTGTGTCCATGTTAATCCCCACTGCACTTCATCTCTATGTAGAGAGCTCATTGCAGGCAGATGAGAGTGCAGCATGTACCGTATTCTCCTCCACTATGCAGCTGCTTGTGGGTAATGAATGGCTTGGCCGCAGGCCACTTAACTACCCAAGCAATAACTCTTCTTGTTCAGTCTGTGATTCCATATCAGTACTTCTTGCACTCTCCTCTCCAAGGTCTATTTGTGGCCATATTGTTCAGGAAATAAAATATTAACTTGCCATCACCCATGATACCATCCTCATCAAATCCTTAGTGTGGACACCATCAAATATACATATATGCCCATCACTGCATATATCACAATACCTGCACTGGACCCACCCATCAGTGAGGGCCTTCCTACCCTAACGGAGGTTAGGTTAGTGATTTCCAAAGTGAAGTGTGGGAAAGCTGCAGGCATATGTGATATCTCTACTGAACTTCTAAAGGCTGGGGGTGAACCTATGGCATGGGACTTGCATGCAATCTTGACTTCCATCTGGCAGACTGGTACCATTCCCCCTGACCTGTTGAGGGGCGAGGTCATCCTTCTCTGGAAGGGGAAAGGGGGTCGTTGGGACTGTAGCAACTAGCATGGAATTACACTGTTCATCATACCAAGAAAACTTTCCACCCACATTCTTCTGAAATGGACCTGCGACCAACTACTAAGGCATCAGAGACTGGAGCAGTCTGGATTCACTCCTGGAAAGTCCACAATAGAACGTATATTCGAATAATTGTCGAACGCCATCGTGAGTTTGGTTATGGGTTGCTTGCAGCCTACATTGACCTCAAGAAGGCATTTGACTTGGTGCATTGAGAATTGCAAAGGGAGATTCTGAGACAGACACAGATTATTAGCCTAATAGCAAACCTATATACCGGCACTGAAAGAGTTGTAAAGTGTGGTGGAGGGCTGTCAAACTTCTTTTCTGTTAATTCAGTGGTGAGGCAAGGCTGTGTTCTTGCACCAACACTTTTCAACACCTGAATGGACTGAATAATGGGCAAAGTCAGCGTGTAGTAATATTGGGCAATGTCAGGATCTCAGACCTTGACAGTTGATAATGTTGCTATCTTATCTGTGTCCTTGGAGTCACTGGTGGTGGCTCCTGATGCATTTAGCAATGAGGTGAAGCCCTTAGGCCTAGAGGTCTCCTGGACCACGACTAAGATTCAGGAATTTTGGAGCCTGTTAGGGGAACCCATTCAGTCGATCCATGCTTGTGGTGAGGTCACAGAGAGCTTTGCATACCACGGTAGCATATCCCATATCTCTGGATTGTCAGACCAAGAAGTCAGTAGATGGCTTGGTCTGGTAGCAGGAGCCATAAACTCGATCAACAAGAGCATTTGGAGATGTCAGTAG
>NC_051390.1:14532415-14540824 GCF_015228065.2 Penaeus monodon
TTGCATTCCAGAGCCAGGTCAAGGAAGAACTGAATTCCAAGGAATCATTAAACCAGCAGGTGGTGCCTTTTCAGACTGGTGCCCCCCAGCTTGTCGTTGTAGGCAAGTCAAACCTCCTACTCATCCATCGCCAACACCTTTAGATGCCGTTCGCAGCATGAACCCAAAGGCTAGTTACTTCACTGCTGGTGACGCCCTTTGTAGATACTGGCAGATGGAGCTTGCAGAAGAGGATCAACATTTAACTATGCAGCTTCTGGTGACACCTTTTGCCTTTATGTAATTCTGGACTAGAATTACATTAAAGTTGTTGATGACATTCTTCTCTATGATGAGAGCTTTAACCAACATCTTCAGCGTATCCAAAAAATGTTCACCAGGTGCAACAAGTTCAGGATCACGCTCAACAAGGAAAAGTTTGTGGTTGCCGCAACTTCAGTAAACTACTGTAGGTACAGTCTCTCAGGTGAAGGCATCTCAGCTGATTCAAGTCTAGTCAGTGCCATGAAGGACTTTCCAACTCCTGCCAATTAGACAGACCTCCGCTCATTCATGGGCTTTGTCAACCAACTGGCAGTTTATGCCCGACATTGCCACTGCAGCTCAGCCACTATGCCCCTTAGAAGACATTCATGTGGACAACTGATCATGATGAGATTTTCCATTGTACCAAGATAGCCCCCCTCAGTCCACCCATTCTTGCACCCTTTCACCCAGGACTGCCTGCCATTCTTCTGACTGATACCTCCCATCTTAATGGCCTGGGTTATGCCCTCCTACAGGACAATGGTCATGGTCCGTTTGGTCCAGTGTGGCTCTCATTTCCTCACTGATGCCGAGACTTGCTACGCCACCATTGAACTTGAGATGCTGGCTGTTGCCTGGGCCTTTTCAAAGTGTCGGATTATCTGCTGGGTCTCCAAAAAATTGCCATTATGACAGATCGTCGCTCATTTGTCCCAATCCTGAATGACTATTCTTTGGATGCTGTGGAAGAACCCCTCCTCCAGCGCCTGAAAGACCTCTACACCCCTACCTCTACACTACTGTGTGACGTGCTGGTAAGCAGCTCTGCATTCCTGATGCCCTGTTTAGATCCCCAGTTAGCCCCCCTACACCAAATGATGAACTCTTATGTGTCAATGCTGTTGCACACCTCATTACTATCGTGACAGTGAATGCTGTCATCTCTTCAGATGAGTCCTCACCACAGGATGCCAAAAGGATTTTTCAGGATATTTGTACTAAAGCAAGAGCAGACCCTTCGTACACTTACCTTCTGAAGCACGTGACTGCAGGATTCCATTCCAACTGATACAGCCTTCATAACTGGAAGATATGGGACGTCCTATCAGCTGATGGTGACCTTGTCTTATATGAAGCAAGAATTATAGTCCCTTCTGCTCTCCGCCGTCGCACTCTTAATCGCTACATGACAGTCACAGAGGTGTGGAGTCTACAAAACGATGGGTGAGGCAGACTGTCTACTGGTATTAACTCAGACATCGCCTGCACTGTGCAAACCTGTGATTCTTGCGAGGTGGTCCAGTCAGTCAGCAGCAGGAACTGCTCATGTGTGACAACACCCCTACAAGACCCTTGAGTCTGTCTCAACTGACTTTTTTACAGTTGCAGGAAAGTCCTCCCTTGTCATTGTAGACCAACTCTCAGGATGGCCTGTCATTGTACCCTGCAAAGGTGATACTACTACCCTTAACACTATTAGGACCTTTTGCAGATACTTCAGGTAAGTTGGTGTTCCCCTCTGCCCACGGACTGATAGAGGACCACAATTCACCAGCACAGTTTCGAAATTTCATTGAGCGGTGGGGACTTTATCATGCAGTGACTTCACCACATTACCCACAATCTAATGGTCATGCCGAGGCTACCGTGAAGTCAGTTAAACACCTTGTCCTTAAGACAGCCGGAATACTCCAAACTTCATGGGCCGCTCCCCAGCTCAGACTTTATATGGTCACCCATTTCATGTCATGTGTTCCAGCCCATCCGCATTTTTTTTTCTAGACCAAGACAGAGAACTGCGATCGCCGAGTAGCCGTCCATGCTGAGACAGTGAAGCATCAACATGTACGCCCTTTACCACGGTTGAGCGTCGGACAGTACGTTCGCATTCAAGACCCGGCATCTCACCGTTGGAACAAGGTCGGGGTCGTCATGGGCTCCGGCAGATCAAGGGACCATTAGGTCCGCTTGCCTGGTGGTAGCGGAATCGATGTTTTCTTCATCCCTTCCCACTGTTAATGCTGAGCAGACACACCACGGCTTCCAACGGAACTACATATTCGCCAGTCGATCTCCCCCTAATATGTAACTTCTTGGAGAAAACAACCTACAAGATTACCACAGTCCTTTCGACACCAAAGACACACACACACACAAACACATATACATATATAAAATATATATATATATATATATTATATATATAATATATATATATATATATATAAAATTTATATACATATATAAAATAAATAAATATATATAATATATTTATGTGTATGTACATATATACAATACATACACCCCAAACAAACACACACTCACACACAGTAACAAATAAACACAAAAAACATGTATATATGGTGTGTATTATGTGTGTGTGTATAATTTTGTGTATATATGTGTGTGTGTTATATATATATATATATATTATATATATATATATAATATATATATGTATATATATATATATATATAATATATATATATATATAATTATATATATATATATATATATTATATATATATATATATACACATGTTTATTTGTGTGTGTGTGTGTGTGTGTGTGTGGATGTGGGGTGGTATATATATATATATATATATAATATATATATATATATATATATATATATATGTGTGTGTGTGTGTGTGTGTTGTGTGGTGTGTGTGTGTGTGTGTGTTGTTGTGTATGTGTATGTGTATGTGTATGTGTATGGTGTGTGTGCGTGTGTGTGCGTGTGTGCGTGTATGTGTGTATGTGTGTATGTGTGTTGTGTGTGTGTGGTGTGTGTGTGTGTGTGTGTGTGTGTGTGTATCAAATATATATATATATATATTATTATATATTTTTATATATATATATATATATGTATATATATATATATTTTTTTTTTTTTTTTTTTTTTTTTTTTTTAAACAGCCATTATTCCATGCGGGGGGGGGGGAATAGGCCTCCTCAATTCATTACTGAGGGGTTTATATTGCATGCCGCCCTTGCCTGTTTGGATGCCCTTCCAATCAACCGCGGTTTGTGCCACGGCGGTGATTTCCCCCACGAACATGCGCTCGATTTTTAAGGGAATTGTTTTCGGGTGGGAAATCGAGGTGAATTTCCCTTTGCCCAAGGGAACAACACCCCGGCGGTGACTCGAACCCCGAACTCAGTTCCGTCGTGACAGTTTTGATCCATGCTCTAACTAGTGGCCACGCGGCCCCTAATATATTATAATAATATATATATATATTATATATAATATATATATATTTGTATATATTAAAATATATATATATATATATATATTTTTAAATATTATATATATGTTATCCTGGGTAAACAATAAACTCCCCCTGGGGTTCCCTGAACAAGGATAGCCCCCCATTAGAACCCTGTGCCAGGGTTGCGGTGAAGTGTCGGAGCGGGGGCAGTGGATATCTGGTAAAAAAACACCTTCGGTTCACGATTACGGGTTTTTCACCAAAAAATATATCGGGGTATTGCATGAATGCTTCAAAGTGGCAGAGATATTTCCCCCTAGTTAGTTGGAGATGTGATTTGAGAAGGAGCTGGGGAATTCCACTCAACTTTTTTTTTCCCCTGACAAAACCTACATAATGTTTGAATACGGAAATGATAATTCATACCACTTCCCCCGTCGCGGGGGTTTATCAAGGGGCGCTTGTTCAGTGGGAAACCGGGGGGAAATTTTAAACATGCATCGGGAAAGACAAAGAACGTAAGGAAAATGAAGAAGATGGGTAAATGGCTACTGTCTGAAAAAGAAATGATAGAACAACATTCAAATATAGGAATCAGTGAGCCCAAAAGGCAATTGAAGTTTCAAAAAAAAGAAAACAAGAGTTCTTTTTTCTGGAAAAGAAAAAGGAAAAATTATAGCCCACGGATTTGTAGATTCTCACAAAAAACTGCAAATGCACAAATTTGAGTAAAGCCCAATAAATGATGCATTAAAAAAGTAGAATACAAGCAAAGCCTCATAACTTATTTTATACAAGCTACGCACCAAACCCAACCCTTCAAGTGATGAAGAAAGGGAAAATTTTTAAAAAAAACTTCCAAGAAATTTTAGACACAACCCCTAACAGAGATGTAAAAGTAATTTATGGGAGCCCTCAACCCAATAGGAAAAAAATGATCTAAAAAAGAATCTGGGAAAATTTCGGCCTGGATATATAAATAAAAGAGGGGAAGCATTGTACAGGGGCTTTCAAAAAAAAAGAAAACGCAACCAAATTGACTAATTGTTTTTAAAACCAGAAAGGGAAAAATTTGTATAAAAAAGGCCAAGAAAAACCGGGTGCCGACTGCAAAGTGACCACCAACTACTAACTATCGATTTTCAAATAAGACTAAAAAAAGAGGAGCACCCAACATCACCTTAAAGCTCGATACAAAACCTTGACAAAATTACAAAATTTACATGTCAAAAAAATTTTGAATTGCTCGTCAGTGGAAGATGAAAAAAAACCCAAATGATTGTGGAAAGAAGGAAAAGAACTCCTGCTGACGTGAAAAAAAACTATCCCCAAAAAGAAAAAAAAAAATTCCCCCTGGATATCTAAAAAACACGTGAAATGTAAATTGAACAAGAAGATGCCCAAAATCAAAGGGCATCAATAATCCATTTAAAGAAGTGATTTAAAAAAAAAAATCAAAAATTCAAAGATTGTTGCGACGAGATAAGAAAAAATTTTAAATGAACATTGCCAGAGAATTGAAAACTGTTCTATCAATAGGAAAAACTAAAAAAAAATTTAAACCTATAATGGACATATCAAAACTAAAGATGGATTGTTTTATGTGAGGAAAAAAAGTCAAAGATAGAGGGAATAATACTGTTCAATATACAAAAAGAATAAAGATTAAAAAACAAATTTATTAGACTCAATGACAGCGAAGAGAAAAACCGCCATGCTAGCGAATTTAAAAAACCCATAAAAGAATTAAAGAATAACAAGACCCCAGGAATAGATAAAAATAACAGCGAACTAATCAAGAATGCGGGTGAAAGTTTTGAATATTCTAAAAATCGAAAATTTGAAATGAAAGAAGATGGCCAGAAAACTGGGAAAAATCAGTTTTACCCCCATCCCAAAAAAAGGTGATGCATCCAATGCAACAATAACAGGACAATTGATTAAAAGTCACAAGAAAGTTTTTTTTGAAAATTTTTGCTGAAAGAATGAATTTAAATTTAAGAGAAGAAATTGCGCGAACAAGCGGGTTTTTTCCCCCGGGAAAAGGTACCAAAAAAACCAGACCTAAATTGAACGATCATAGAGAAAAAAGAAAAACATCAGAAAGACCTATCCCTTTGATTACTCAAAAAGTTTTTGTTCTTTTGATCACGATTCCTCGGAATAACCGATGATATGAAATTTTTAAAACACATCATCCAAATAATAAAAGCCAGTAGACCAACAACAAGCAGCTGTAAGAACCACTTATGGGTTAAAAATGGGCGAAGTCAACCCAAAGGGACGAAAGGTTGCATTCTGTCTCAGCACCTATTAAATAATTTGAAACAATTATCAGAGGTACTCTAGAGAATTTGAAAGAACTGTAGATATTGGAGGATAAAAAAATCAAATTAAGATACGCCCATGATATAGTTTTTAATTTTCCCGCAGATTACTGAACTACAACAATACTAGATAAAGTTAGAGAAACAAACAAAAAGGTGGTTATTTTTTATGCCAAGAAAACTAAGACCATGAAGATTCAAAAATAACCGGCAATGAACGATGAAACATGTTACAATCAATGAGTGGTTGTGGGAAAAGGAAAGAGTTTCCTTATCTTTTAGCTGTTTTTTCTAACAATATGATGATTCATAGAGATAAAAAAAAAAGTTTGTATTACCAAGAAAAGACACAGTTGCTCTCAATAAATTGGAAAGACCGAAGCATTTCCTTACAGACTGAGGTTATTGAACTCATTTTTTTTACCCAAATTTGGGCATATGGTTCTGAGTGGGGTGCTGAAAAAGATAGACAAAAAAAAGATCAATAGTTTTGAAATGTGGGGTTACAGACGAGTATGCATTTAGGGACGAGAAGAAGGGGCGAATGATGAAATGCTGAGAAAAAATTTAATTTTAAAGACCCGGGTTTGGGCATCTTGAACAAAAGGAAACTAAAGTTTATTGGTCATGTGAGAGAAGTGAAAATATTGAGAAAAAAAATTTCTCCAGGGGGGTGATAGGAAACAGAGGGGAAAAGGGCAAACCGAAAACAAGACTGAGCGACAACATCAAAGATATTTTCGGGGACAAAAAGTACAAGTGGAAGAAAAGCGCAAATCGAGTTGAGTGGGGGAGGATGGTGGAGAGTAATGCACCCACAACACACCAAACATATGTTTTATTATATATAAATATATATATATATATATATTTAAAAAATAGATAATATATATATAATGTTTTCATATATATATATATATTAATATATATATATTTAAATATATATTAATATGTATAATTTAAAATATATATATATATATATATATTATATTAATATTGTAATAAAATATATTTATTATATATATATATATATATAATATAACACACACAAAACACACACACAACAACAACACACACACACACAAACCACACACAATATATATATATTAATATATTATTAAAATATATATTATTATATATATTATTATTGTGTGTGTGTGTGTGTGCGTGTATGTGTGGTGTGCGTGTAGTGGCGTGTGTGGTGGGGGGGGTAAGGGTATAGGTGTTGTGTGTGTGTGTGGGTGGGGTGTGTGGTGGTGTGTGTGTGTTTTTTATGTATAATTTCATATTTTTATACATTATAATATATATATAATATATATATATAATATATAATACATCTTAATTAATATTATATATATATATATATAAATATATATACATCTTCATATAATATATTATATATATATTATATATATTATATATATATAATATATATATAATTCCATATAAACATATGAAATTTTGTGGGGTATATATATGTCGTATGTATTTAGTGTGTGTTGCTCGTGGTGTGTGGTTTGTTGGGGTGTGTGTGGAAAAAATTAAATTTTGATATATATAATATATGTATATTATAATATTGTAATATATATATAATAAAATATATTAATAATATATTATATATATATATATTATATAAATATTTTGTGTGTGTGTGTGTGAGGGTGTGATTATCCATAACTACATAAAATTATGTGGATATATATATGTCTGTATTATTTTTTGGGGTGTGTTTGTGTGTGTGTGTGTGTGTGTGTGTGTGTGTGTGGTGTGTGTGGTGTGTGTGTGTGTGGTGTGTGTGGTTTTGTGTAAAATATATAATTGTATAATATACATATAATATATATATATATATATATATATATATTATTATATATAAATATATATGTATATATATACTTATATATATTTTTAACACACACACAACACACACAACAAATATATAATATATTATAATATATATAATATAATATATATATATATAATATATTAAAACTTATATATGATTATAAACATGGTAAAAATATATAAATATATTTTATATAATAATATCTTGCCATGTATATAATACAATAAAGTATATTATATATATATATATATATATAATATATATATTAAAATAATATTATATATATTTGTGTGTGTGTGTGTGTGTTGTGGTAAAATATTATAATGTATATATATACATATTATTTTTATAATATATATATATATATTATATATATAATAATATATATGTATATATATACATATTAATATTTTACACCACACACACACAACACCCCACAAACCCCCCACACCCCACACACACACACACACACACACACACAACACACACACACACGAACCACCACACACATAAATACATAAGACAATATAATCCAATAATTTTAATGATGTTATGGAACATGCACACACTCCACACAAACACACACAAATATATTTTATATATATTAATATATAATTAATATATTATTAAAATATATATATATATATATATAACATAATGTATATATATCAATATTATTATATACATATAGTACATATTTTACACACAAAACCCCACCAAACACCCCACACCACAAACCCCCACAAAAAAACAAAAAAACAAAAC
>NC_051390.1:14540924-14543424 GCF_015228065.2 Penaeus monodon
AAGCTTCTACTTCCTGCGCGCTATTAAGGGATATCAAATCATATTCGCCGGCGGTGACTCGAACCCTCGACTCAGATTGCCGTCGTGACAGTCTTGATTCCGTGCTCTAACTAGTCGGCCACCGCGCCCTATATATTATATATATAATATTATCTATATATAATAGTATAATATATATAATATATATATATATAATTATCTATAATATATATATATATATATATATATATGTTAGTCCTGGGTAAGACAATAAACTGCACCCTGGGGTTCCCTTGAACAAGGATAGCACCCTATTAGATCCCTGTGCCAGGGTTGCGGTGAAGCTGTCGGCAGCAGGGCAGTGGATATCTGGTGAAAACACCTTCGGTTCTACCGATTACTGGTTTCACCAAACAATATATCTGGCGTATTGCACTGTAACTGCTTCAAAGTGGCAGAGATAGTTCCTCCTAGTTAGTTGGAGACTGTGAGTTGAGAAGGAGCCTGGGGAATTCCACTCAACTTTTCTTTTCTCCTGACAAACCTCTACACTAATGATTGAATACGGAAATGATAATTCATACCACTTCGCCCGTCGCGTGGGTTATCAAGGGGCGCGTTGTTCAGTGGGCAACCAGGGTGACAATGTTAAACATGCATCTGGAAGACAAAGAACGTAAGGAAAATGAAGAAGATGGGTAAATTGCATACTGTCTGTAACGAAATGATAGATACAACATTCAAATACTAGGAATCAGTGAGACCAAAGGCAATTGAAGTTTCAAAACTAAAGAAAACAAGAGTTCTTTTTTCTGGAAAAGAAGAAGGAAATTATAGTCACGGAGTTGCTATGATTCTCACATAAAAACTGCAAATGCACTAATTGAGTAAAGCCCAATAAATGATCGCATTATAAAAGTCAGAATACAAGCAAAGCCTCATAACATTAGTATTATACAATGCTACGCACCAACCAACCTTGCAAGTGATGAAGAAATGGAAAATTTTTATAAAACTCTCCAAGAAACTTTAGACACAATCCCTAACAGAGATGTAAAAGTAATTATGGGAGACCTCAACGCCAAAGTAGGCAAAAATGATCTAAAAAATGACATCTGTGGAAAATTCGGCCTTGGATATATAAATGAAAGAGGGGAAGACACTTGTACATGTGGCTTTCAAACAAAAGAAAACGCAACCAAATTGACTACATTGTGTTTAACCAGAAATGGAAAATTTGTATAAAAAAGGCCAAGACAAGACCTGGTGCCGACTGCAACAGTGACCACCAACTACTAACTATCGACTTTCAAATAAGACTCAAAAAGATGGAGCATCCAACATCACCTCTAAAGCTCGACTACAAAACTCTTGACAACAATTACAGAATTACAGTGTCAAACAACTTTGAATTGCTCGATCAGTGTGAAGATGATAAAACACCAAATGAGTTGTAGGAAGAAGGAAAAGAACTCCTGCTGAGCGCTGCTAAAAAAACTATCGCCAAAAAGAAAAGACAAATTCCCCTGGATATCTGAAGAAACACTGTGAAATTGTGAAATTGAAGCAAGAAGATGCCCAAAATCAAAGGGCATCAATAATCCAGTTGAAGAAGTGACTTACAAAAAACAAAATACAAAAATTCAAAGATTGTTGCGACGAGATAAGGAAAAATATTTAAATGAACATTGCCAGAGAATTGAAAACTGTTCTATCAATAGGACAACTAAAGAAAATTTAAACCTATAATGGACACTATCAAAACTGAAGATGGACTTGTTTTATGTGATGGAAAAAAAGTCAAAGATAGATGGAATCAATACTGTTCTAACCTATACAAAAAGAATAAAGATCTAACAACAACATTTATTAGACTCAATGACAGCGAAGATGAACCACCGCCACTGCTAGACGAAGTTATAAAAGCCATAAAAGAATTAAAGAATAACAAGAGCCCAGGAATAGATGAAATAACAGCAGAACTAATCAAGAATGCGGGTGAAAGTGTTGAATACTTCTACAAACGTACGAAAATTTGTAATGAAAGAAGATGGCCAGAAAACTGGGTAAAATCAGTCTTTACTCCCATACCTAAAAAAGGTGATGCACTCCAATGCAACAATAACAGGACAATTGCATTAATAAGTCACAGCAGCAAAGTTTTGTTGAAAATTATTGCTGAAAGAATGAAGTTAAAGTTAAGAGAAGAAATTGCAGACGAACAAGCAGGTTTTCGCCCTGGAAAAGGTACCAGAAACCAGATCCTAAATCTGAAGTCGATCATAGAGAAAAACAGAGAACATCAGAAAGACCTATACCTTTCGATTACTCGAAAGCTTTTGTTACTGTTGATCACGATATCCTCTGGAATAACACGAATGATATGAAATTTCCAAAACACATCATCCAACTAATAAAAGCCATGTATGACCAACAACAAGCAGCTGTAAGAACCACTTATGGGTTAACAGAATGGTTCGAAGTCAACCAAGGAGTACGACAAGGTTGCATTCTGTCTCAG
>NC_051390.1:14548424-14558424 GCF_015228065.2 Penaeus monodon
GGCAAGACACCCTTAGGTTCAATAGTGAAGCCCAAGAAATTTATTGTTGCAGCAAAGCTACATAATTTGAAGATGTGCTTTAACCCAGCTGTCTTTAAAAGACCTAGGGTCCCATCCAGATCAATGAGGTGCTGTGAAAATCCCTTAGAATATATGATGACATTATCCAGGTAGCACAGTTTATGTCTGGCTAGGACCGCAGCTAGTACCACGTTGATGGTCCTCTGTAATGTTGGAATTCTCTTTGGGTTATGGGTAAGAATCCTTTTTTATAACTCCATTCAGGGCTCTGTAATCGACACAGAATCGAACACCATCAGACTTAACCAAGGGCTGGTGGAGGGTTCTACCACCCCTGTATTTAGCATTTTGTTACAGTGCTCCCTGATAATCTCTTGAGCTGTTTGAGATATCCTTATAGTAATTCTCAAGGTTAGCTGCATTGTTTCAGCACAATCTTGGCTTTTGTGTCAGCTCGTACATGATCGTGTGTGGGACTGATGTGGGTAGGGGGTTAACTCATGTATGCCCAGTTTACCCTTACTAGGACCTCTCTGTCTGTTTTGTTTGCCCAGGGTCCAGGTCTGACAAGGTTCCATTCACCATCAGCAGCATAGGGGGGATCATAGGGGAGATCCCCTATGGTTGCTGCTGCTGATGGTGAGAGCTGCTTCAGATTCAGTGATGGAGGATGGTCTACTGTTGTTGCCCCTTTTTCGTCCTTAATTGTGTTATGTCTTCATCTTTAAGTTCATATTAGCCATATTTCTCTCACAGATTTTGTTAACAACTTTTAAAAAATGTACACATTATTTATTTTTTAATTATTATATAGCCAAAATGCTAAAACAATCACATAAATTGATATGCCAATAATACAACATCTGAGTTTGTTATAATCCAGTACAATAACTATACCACATAGAATATCCATTTGTTACTTTTAGCAAGTAGCTTGCAACTTCACTTTAAATGTTAACATGCAAACAACAATGTAATTTCAACTTGAGCAAGTTGTTATTAATTATGAACAGACAATATTAATACATAGAATAATTATAAGCAAAAATTAGAAGAATTCCTTTTTTAACATGCAATTACTGAAATCATAGAAATAATTGTTTCTGTTATTTCGTAAATAAATTGCTTTACAGAAAATAGTCAAATTTTATTTAAGCAAAATGAGATACTTAAACCAAGCAATTAAGATACTTAAACCAGGCAATAAAAATACTTAAACTAAGCAATTAAAATACTAAGTTTATGTCATTAAACAATTACTAAGTCAAAACTTAAGGTAATCTTAAAGAGTAAATTAATACATATCAAGAAAATAGTCAGATAAATATGTTATACATAAGCAGGCAACTATAATACTAAATTAATTTCATTAAGTAGTAACTAAATCAAGCAAAAAAAATCTTCTAGAAAATATTTAACTAATACAAACATTATACAAACACAAAATTAATCTTACGCTCCACTGGAAAATTAATAATCTACATCACTGTTAAATCTCATTCTGCATAGCTGAAATCTCTTAAAAGTAACTGATTAATTCCTTACTTTCTAAACTAACTTAATATATCCTTACACTTAAAAATCAAATCTATATCTATTTAATTATATCATTCTAAAAGCTTCAAAATCAAATTATAATCATTTCATTATATAATTCTTACTTCCAAAATTAATGTAATTATATGACTTAGTCCATTATATAGCCATGTAAATCTAGAAATAATCCCTAATCCTACTTAATCCACAATATTCATAGCACATTCCTGTCCACTATGGTCCATCAAGATAAGACACTAGACCACTTCAAATGGGCATACCAAGATTTGCCACAAAAACGACATGGCTACTTGAATCATCATCACCATCAAGGGGCTAACGCCATATCCACCCTCCGTTTCCAGCCATGAGGGTCCATTATGGCGAGTCTCCACGCAGGCCCTCCATCCATCTCTAATTCTTTGCGACAGGTCTCGTCGAGCTGCCTAAGCCATGACCTCATGGGTCGTCCCACAGGCCTCCTCCACCCAGGATAGTCTTGCAAAGAGACAACCTGATGGGCAGAGTCGTCCACAGGGAAACGAGCTAGGTGCCCATATAGCCTGAGTTGGCTATCCCGAATTATGCAAGTAATAGATCCCATGCCAGTCTCACAGTGTAACCGTTGGTTGGACACATAGTCCTACCAAATGTACCCATGATCCAGCGAAGAGATTTGTTACAAAAGGCATCAAGACAAAACTCCAATGCACTAGATAGCATCCAGGTTTTGCTTCCATAGAGCAAAACTGGCAGTATCAAGGCTTTAAAGACACGTAGCTTGGTCCTTCTGTATAAGTACCGACATCTCCAAATGCTCTTGTTGATTGAGTTCATGGCTCCTGTTGCCAGACCAATCCATCTATTGACTTCTTGGTCTGACAGCCCAGAGATATGGACACATCCTTCCCTCACCCCTGAATTAACAGGGAAGAAGTTTGACAGACCCCCACCACACTTCACAGAACTTTCAGTACCGGTATAAAGGCTTGCTATTAGGACAATGATCTCCGTCGTAATTCCCCCGAGTCTCAGGATCTCCCATAGCGATTCACAATGCACCGAGTCAAACGCCTTCTTGAGGTCAATGTAGACTGCAAGCAACCTACGACCAAACTCACGATGGCATTCCACAATTACTCGAAGCACTTGTATTCAGTCTGGACTTACCAGGAGTGAATCCAGACTTCTCTGGTCTCTGATGCCTTAGTAGGTGGTCGCAGATCCGTTTCAGAATAATGTGGGCAAAAACTTTACCTGGTATGTTGAGCAGTGTAATGCTCCAAGCCATAGGTTCACCCCCCAGCCTTTAGAAGTTCAGCAGGGATATCACATATACCTGCAGCCTTCCCACTCTTCAGCTTGGAAATCGCCATCCTAACCTCTGTTATGGTAGGAGGTTCCTCACTGATGGGTGGGTCCGGCACAGGTACTGTGACACTGCTTACATCCAAGCTAACTGTTGGAGAGTCTACCTGGTATAACTGGTCAAAATATTCAGTTCAATGTTCAAGAACCCCAACATGTTCTAAGATGATCCGTCCATCCACTGATTGGAGATGGCATACACTAATGGACTCCTGGGCTGCAACTGGATCCGTCAGGTTGTCAAGTTCTGTGAAAAGGTCAGAGACTGCCATGGTGAACCCACGGTGAACTCCCTTAGTCTGTCCAAGTGAAACACCTTAGAGTAGCCACTGGAGGGACAGCGAGTTTTAAAGTGGACCCATAGGGTAGCCACAACTAGCCTATGGTCAGTTCCACAGAACTCAGCACTCTGGTAAACTCTGGTAAACAAGAATGTGGTCGATCTTCTTGGCCACTGTAACTGTATTGCTATACTATGCCCAGCTATGCAAGTTGGAGTACTGGTTCCAGGAGCCATTGAAATTACCCAGAACAATGCGAATATCTCGCCGGGGGTAATTGTCTGCCACAGATGAGAGTTTGGCATAGAATGCCTCTTTCACATCGTTTGCAAACATCAGTAGAAGCATATACAGCAATAAGAGACATGAAGCCATGTAGGGGATCTTGGAGCAGCAGGAGGCCCCAGAGGTACAGAATGATGGCCCACCAGCATGTGGACATGTTCTGGCTCTGTACCAATTCCTGCCCCTTAGCCACCCTGGGGTAATTGGGCAGGGGAAGTGGGCCTTACCAGATCCCCCCCCCCCCCAAGATAAATCACCAGCAGCTACTCAAATAAATGGATATGCTGGGGAGAGGTGTGCTGTCCCTCCCACCCAGCAAGCAAGGCGGGCTATGGGTCCCATTGGGAGAGCAAATGTCGGGGCGCAGGATGGGAACGTGATTCACTTGTCCCACCTGCGCTCCGGCAGGTGCCAACCCACCATGAAGCTTGTGGGGCAAAGCCTTCGGGAACCCCACAGGCAGACAGGGGGCCCCACAGCCTGCCGACCCCGTTTATTTGTGACACAAGATACTATCAACACCTTTATATCATGGTGCTCCCTGTTTTTTGTATCTGCGTCTTGTCATGTTGACTATATTTTTTGTGTGGAATCTGCTCAGGTTATTCTATTTTTGATGCCTCTTCCTGGCTTGTTTGTTTCACCTGTTTATGTAGCATCCGCTTCGCCCTTGTGTTGTTCACGTGATAATGCCTTTGTCTACAACACTGCTCATCCCATCAACATTAACATGTGAGCCCTGCTTGCCATCACAAGAGTCTCTGTGGCTGTCTGCCCATGGTCCTGGTTAAATGAGGTTCCATTCACCCTCAGCAGCAGTAACACTCATCCCATCAGCTAGACCTATTGCATATTGCTCACCAGTGTTCAGAAACACTGGTCTGATGGGGGCTTTGTCTTTCCCAGCAACAGCCTCCTCCAAGCTATTTGATTGTGAGTATAATTGGATTACATCCAATACCATTCCAAATCGTATCCCATGGCCTATGGTTGTGGATTGTGATAATGAAGTGAGTTGTGATATTGAAGTGAGTTGTGAGTGCCATATTGTGATACCATCATATACGGGTTATGATGACAGTATTATCGTACATATATTGTGATAATTATGTAATTATATTATATACACTGCCTTTTGTGTGATATGTTATGCCATGTGAAATATAGAAGATTATATTTAGTTTATATTGCTGTGTAGCATATCACCTATGTAGAGTGAGATTCTCTGTACGTTTTGTAGAGTACAATATTTTATTTTGTCTCTGTAGTCACAAATCTTGCAGCAGTACTCCCGGGCAGAGCCTGGTGTGTGGGGCAGAGAACCAAGAAGAACTTCCTTTTATTTTTGTCAGAACTGATCTCCAATGAACCTACTTTAGTTTTCTTTGGTGTATTCTTCACCCTCAAGCATCATAGAGAACAATAAAGAAGCATATAAGACAAGCTTGGCACAGTGAGTATACAAACAATGGCCATGGTAATAGGGCTAGCATTTAAAGCCTAAATGCTGCACCTACGATTTCTTGCCTTCTTGATGAGGTTAGGGATAGTTAAATTATTTGTCAAGGCTCGAGCTATAGTTGCTTCAAAAAACTATCCTCTATAAGGAGGGACTTCTTTTTCTTTCTACATAAGGGCATAATGTTGGATTGTCTGGTTGTCCAAGTAAAAAGGGAGGAACACCTCTGCTCAAGGACAAAATAAGGATCCTTTAAATCCCTGTATGGCTATGCTAGGGTAGAGGGATTTATTAGTGTTGACTCATTGCTACCCTGGCCCTGGAGAAAAGGATATTTCCTAGCCATGTGACGCTCCCGGCGGCTAAAGCGATGATCACATTAGTCTATTCTGTCCTAGGATCCCCAGATAGGATCACTGAAGTCTGGTCAACCACAGAGAGGGATTGGTCACACTATATTCAGTGTTCCTTCGGAGTGAACCATCGTCTCAGTTTAGCGTTTAGAACAGTAAACAATCGCGCTTTCCATCGAGAATCCTTTTACAGGCTACTTTTCAACTGTTGCGTCTTTTCTCAATGTGCCATAGCCCTTTAACTTCAGAAGAGGAAATAGAAAAAATGAGGGTGAGAAAGAGGATGGACAGAATATTCATGACAGAGTTCATTGCTTAATTCATCCATTAATGTTCTTTTCAAATTCCTGCTTTTATAATCCTTATGACTGGTGTTCCACAATGGCTCTTTGGCTCTCACTTTATCCAACAATAACTTACGAAGAGAGCTCCATGTTTATGGCGTGTTGGAGTGGGTTGATGCTTATGTTCTTTAGTCAAATGAAGGTTTATCTGAATTATCTATAAACATATAATGAAACATCATTGTTTGATGTGTAGTGGTTTGTGGGTAGCTGCTCTGCCACTCACCCTTGCTACAAGAGCTGACGAATATTCCTCAGTCGCAAATTATAGAGCATGAATATGGGCATGAGGGGAAAGCGGGCAAAATTAATCTCCAAGTTCTGCAGGAGTAAAGAGAGACCAGGATCCGTCTTTGACTGCTTTATTTTCTGTTCTACGGTGCACAGAATCACGGCCGAGTTCAATATGATTAAAACACAGGGTTTACAACACAGTGAACATATAAAAGCACCAAAATCATAAAGTACAATAATCTCCCTCAGCCCACACTCACACCTTTTCACGACCGAGGTTACCCGCCAACTGCCTGCCGGTGGCGACTTCACCGCCTACTCGGCGAAGGGGTTGCCACCTATCTCAGTCATGAAAAGGGGTTGGGTGTGGACCGTTAGCTCTCTCAAACTCAAGACTCAATTCACGTTCTCCTGGTGGTGGGGCGTTTAATAAAAGATGTAAGGGCGTACCGCTGGGCGTTAGTAAGCTCATTTAAAAAAGGACGCGACCACCAAGTGGCAACATGGCCATCACCCGTTCGCATACGTGAATCCGGGTGCGTTCTTGTATCTGAGAATACGTCACACTACAGATGCAATATATCTTTGTATATAATCATTTTGTTTTTATCATGATATATAATATCTTTTAAAAGATTCTTAGTAATGAGTTTACCAGTATTTATATCATAGTTTTGTTTCGGCAATATCTTTCAGCTCTAGGCAGGGATGAAATACCGACAGAGCGTTTTCGCGCTGTGAAGGGATTTTCATCTCAGATCTATTTACAGCTAGGGAAGCATCCAGCTCTGTAAAGGGATCTGGACAGAATAGATTAATGTGACAGGCCCCTAAGCTCTCTGTCCAGTGCTATTCCCTGTTGCTGCTCCCATAAGCAGCAACATGTGCCACTGTCTAGTTGTGTATATAATTGGGGTCATCTTATTGTCGCTGAGGATAGTGATTGCCTAGATCATGAGAATGATGGTGGCTTGAGGACATTCCATACTTTATGCTGTGGTTATTATTCCAGTCTTTGAGCCACTTCAGCAAACAGCATGGCACTGCAGTCCTCATTTAAGATCAGGAAATCCTTATCCACAGTGGGAAACCCAACAGAAAATCCCTTCTTACGAGTTCAGAAGGCTCCCCAATCGCCTGACGATGATCGCTGTTACCCTGGTTAACCCTGATCGTACAGAACTTGTGTCTCAGTTCTTGCTTGAAAAGGCCCCAATTTTCAATGTGCTCAAAGCATTCTTAATGTATTATTGTCTCAGCTCTTCCCCTGCAGCTGACACATGCTGACCGCATATAGGAGTCGCTTGTAGACGGCCTAACAATATTCTCTATTTTCTGATTCAGGACTATTTCTTGATTCTTTTTCAGGGGGTCAGAAGCAGGGGCTTCCCCTTGAAATGAGACACCGTTTTTGATCCATTCTTTGGGTAGTGAGATCATCAACCTGATCACAGAGTTGCTCCATTACATAACTCTAACTGCTTGGCTAACTTCTGGGTTAGAACCCCCAAATACCACAATGTGACACCAGTTTCCCTCCCTGAAGTCGGCAGACTAATAGATTGGGTCATGGTTTTTGTTTTTTAGCTCGGGTAGTAGAATCATGTAGTAGAACAGGTGTGGGTGTACAGTGTGGTAGCCATACGAGGGTGCAGTTGTGGGCATGCAGTGTAGTGATGGATAATGTAACGGGTGTACATGTATGTAGCTTAATGTAATGTAGTGTAGTACAGGTGTATGTATGCAGAGTCATGTGGTGGGTGTGCAGGTATGTGTGTATGGAGAGTCATGTGGTGGTCGTGTGGATATGTATGCACAGTCGTGTGGTGGGCATGTGTATGTGTGTGTGTGTGTGTGGATGCGAATGGTCATTTTCCAAAATGCATATACTTAAGCACCATATGAAGCAGGAGAGCATAAAAGGTGAATGATAAGAACATACACTGGTTACAAGTACATTAATACTTGTCACAGAGGGGAGTTTTTAATATCTCATAGATAGCTACGGCAACACAGTAGTGATAGTAAGTGGTAAGAACTCAAATAGACAAATGCATTAAGAGTAGTACCAAAGGCAAGCAATAAGTATAATTTTCAAAGGGTATACTTACTCATGCAGAGACAAAAGGTCATTGTTTTGAGTAGCTCTCAGAAGTTACCAAGGTAAGTTGATCTATAAGTAGTCCATAACTTTAACGGCCAGACTCTGAGCTCAACAGGCATTTATCACATCCTCAATAAAATACCTAATGGTAATGCAAATACATTACTGATACATTTCATTACAAAAAAGCACAAAATTCCAATACATCATGACTGAGGGCACTTAAATCTAACTGTATATACACAGCCATGGACATCGACATGAGCAACCCAAAGCACGTTATTCAGGACAAGAATCATCAAACTAGTATAAAACTCGTCAAATCAGTTGAAAGATATAATCTCATTAGAAAACAAATGGATCATCCGAAAATACTTCCTAAAAGAGTATAACAGTATGCGGGGCTTTAAATAGTAGCCCAAAAACAAATGACATTAAAAGAACTACAAGGAACCAAGGAGAAGAGAAATACATCCAACAGATGCGGTTCCCCAAAAATTAAATAAATAAATGAGTGCATAAACTCAAAAATACTACTTCAGAAAATCAATGAAACATTAAAAGGGACATAAAACAGGCCAAAAAGCTAGCCACATAAAAAAGGTATAGGCAATATACAAGTAACTATAAAACGGAATGAAAAATGAGAAATATAAACGAGAATGAAACTTAAGGTAACATCAAAGAAACAATAGGCTGAAACATAAAACAAATCGACAAAAAAGAAAAACAGATAGGCTGTAAAAGCGGGTAAAAAAGATGGATATGCTATAAATGCAGCTAAGACAAGTAATGAGAAAACCGAGAAACAGAATGATTGTTCAAGAAACAATTAAAGTTGACTAAATATAAAGTCGGCAAAAAAAATGTCAGAAAAAAATCAGACCGCACACACATAGTCACAAATATGATGTCCTGTTTGTAGTAGCAATTAATCAACTTGCTACTATAAAAGAGAACACAGAGGATAAAATGAACATAAATTAAACATGTGTTAATAGTCAAGCAAGGTAAAATAATGTGTCTCTACAGAGACACAAAAGGATCTTGCTGTGAGCGGGCATTAGTAAACAAATCATATCTGACAAAGAATATGGTCATGCTCAGATAAAAACTAAAATAACTTGACATAAAAGACTGCAAAGTTGGGCAAATACTTATTCCACTCTATAAAGAGCAAATATGCTCACATCCCCCAGGAACACCTACCACTGCCACCAAAAATACTGGCACAGGGTATCTGTGACAAGTGGCCCATCAAGAATGCATCACCAAAGTGATGATGCCCGTGAAGCGGGCATCATCATAAATGTAAATGTATGTGTGTTTACCTCACGAAACAAATGAAACAAAATATTAAATATTTATCTCTATACAAGGCCTTATAGAAATGTAGGCTTGTTTATGAACTAAAGCGGTGTAGCATTGTTTTATCTTGCGCAAATTTGTATTTTAATTTTTCAGTATTTGACAACATCCCAACGTTCACAAAGTTAAGGCAAATCATGAGGTCAGATACAACTTTTTTCTCTGGTTCGTTCCCATCTCACTGTAAGATCCATGGCCGAATACATAATAAGAGGAGGAATGTCCACATTTGTAGACATACTCCCTCTTATATAGTCTAGGGAAAACAATCGAATACAAGGTTTCAGTCGAAAAGAATTATTTTAATGCAAATAAGTTTACATATATTATAAAATATATTATGAATGCAATAAGAAGTAAAACAAATAATTATGGTAGAAGTATAACACAAATAAAGTAAAAAATCATAAATAAATAAAATATCGCACAACAAAACACAAGGCCGAAAATGAATGCCCTGTAGCTAAAAACAAACAAACGATTAGCTTATCAACCACATAACTCTAAAAGAGGTAAGTTCGATAAATAAACGTTATAAAAATAACAAAAACTGCAACCATACTTAAAAAAGGCCTTTGGTGGTAATAAAACTTATAAAAGGTCCAATAACAAGAATTTAAAGGAAAACATAATGATGATTATTAAAT
>NC_051390.1:14563424-14574271 GCF_015228065.2 Penaeus monodon
AACAATAGAGCAAATAAAAAGCCAAACAAAAAGGCTAGACCCCCCAAAAAAGAATCAGGAGGAACAAGCGAAGTCCGGGCACGCCAAATGACGGGACAAACGGAGTGGCGGAGAGGGATGCTCTTGAAAAGTCCGTAGGTGAGGACGCGCACTTTGTGATTGTCACCTTACCGATTTCCACTCCACCCCGCCCTAGGTCGAAACTCGAAACATGCAGTGTAGACCTGAATGAGTCCTGACGATTCCTAGGAGTGGACCATAGAGTAAAAAATGTGATCCTTTCAACACTTACTAAGATACTTACCCGTCTGTCAAAGACGGTCACTGGATACATCCTTCAGGAGGCTGAAACTTTTGGCAACATGTGCCAAAAGCGAATGGCGTCGGACTTCAGAGCAGGCAGCTCATACAGGTCCAATCAGAGCAGCTAACAGTTTTCCTCATCTAAGTGTGGGCACTGGGCCAATGGCTCACTAAAGCGACGTACCCTACAACAACAACAAAAAAGCAAATATCAGCAACTTGTGCGACTGTGGGCATGCCCATGTCTCGCCGCTCACAAGTTCCACTACAAAGCAATCTAACAGCAGTCATCATTCTGTAGTGTGGCAAAGGCCAAAGGCGCACCAGAGAATGAGTCCCTAAGTGCTCAGTAAATCCATCGATTGGTTATGAGAACGGGATCCAGGACACAGGTATTGAGAGTGGCGACCCCATGGGTCATCTGGCTCAGGAACCTCCTCCAGATTCTTGTTCTTCTTGATCCGGATAGGTGAGCTCCTCTGGATGTTGGTAAGGCCTCAGGTGATTAAGATGAGCCCTTAAAACTTGACAGATTCCAAGATGTTGTCGACACCTCAAAGGAAACTGGGTCAAACCACTGAAAACGCGGCAGGACCACGCCACTTTTGGTCCCAAGGGACAGGGCACCATCTCCTCTGTACCAGACGAGTTGTCCTTCTCTGGCGTAACTTGCCCCTAGCTCTTCCTTGATGTAGCTTCTACATAAACCTGCTGTGCATCCTTTGAAGCTGCAACAGCAGCATGGCGAATCTGTTTCACGTTGTGAAAATTGTCGTTGTCCCCAAAATGCTCATTGTTAAGCCCCAGGGAAAGTAAGAATGCCGCCCAAGTAAGCAAGTAAAGTGGCTGCTGTTCTCCTGCTAGATCTATGAATTGCAGGTCAGTGAAAGACGAAGCTTGGAATGTACTTGTGCCATTCAGCACTTAGGGCAAGTTTGACGACAACGGTTTGTCCTTTCTACCAGACCATATTTGCTTCGAGGGTGATACCTGATAGTGTGAAGTGGTGTTGTTGCTCGAAAATAATCCACTAGCTGCAGCAAAGACATGAGCAATGAATTGTCTGCCATTGTGCTGAGTGGTATGATTCGGGGTGGCCCAAAGTACGTCACCCAGTTGTACAAGAAAGCACAGATGCAACTCTGGAGGCTGTAATGTCCCTTAAGTGGAAGGACCTCGTATAAATTGGCTATTGCTGGTCACACATGATGCAGAGCTCATCTCAGAGTAGCTTGACCGAGGTCCACCCCCCCAATAAAAATATGTTCCAAAAAAATAGATACTCGCTCTAGAGGATAAGTGCAAGAGGGGCTCTGCACATGGGTACTCTCTGTGCAATCTCCTGCTGGCAGGAGAGGCAGTGGTGAATGTGCTGGCGAGGATCACGGAGCATATTTGGCAGTGTGTAGAACATATTAGCACAGGTGTGGTAGTCCTGTGTATTCGGGGGATGCATTGCAAGAGGTGTTCATACGCTGCCTTAGAGCTTGACCCATGAGGCTTCTGAAACCACATAGCTGATAGATGATCTTATCAGGGCAAATGTCAGTAACCTGTAGCAGCGACTCCATCTTTAAGCTCAAAGTCTGAGAAGAGGGCGTGGGCGGCACACACTTACGTTTAGGCCAAAGTGTTCATCAAGCAAGTACACGAAATCAGGCTCGAAATTCGGGTATCTTTACTCTGCTATATATGGTTGACATATGTCACAGCAACTTGTCCTGCTGACAAAAGATCAGGGGGACATGATTTTATTGGGCCTTCCTTGTACTGGATCTCGAAACATAAAAGGATTGAAGGTCAGGAGCCAAACCTGGTCATCCTTGGTAGGATTTTGTGCGATGTTTAAAAATGTAAACCAAAGGACGGGTGATCAGTTTAGGATGAGGGAATTTGAGTCCATAAGGAGAATCAAAAACGCGAACGCCTTCAACAACAGCCAAGGCCTCACAGTATCAACAGGGCGATGGAATAGCGTGTTCAGAGCTCCCCAAAATTCCTACTGTAGTATGCTATAGCATTGAGTGTCCATCATATCACTGAATAAGTGCTGCTCTATGGGCACGAGCTACTGGCCGTCAGTATGAAGCTTCAAAAGGCCCGGGAAAAGTCAGGCTGCTTGAGGACAGGAGCAATAACCAGGTGCTCCTTGGAGGTTTGATGAGGCTTCCTGCTCGCTCTTTTCCCCAATTCCACGCTGTCCTTTCTTCAGTAGAAGAGTAGGTGCTGGAAGTGTGCATAACCTTGATGTGCTTTACCTTAAAACCCAGTATAGCACCAAGGAACGGCGAACCTCCATGATGGTACACGGAGAGGAGTGTCGAGATTGCAGAAATCTGTTGTGATCTGGAGGGACACCTTCAGGCGAGATGGTAAAACCAAGAAGTTAAGATGTAGTGTTGAAGACTTACACTTGTTCAAGGATTGAGTTCATCACAGTGCAGAAAGAATTAGCTGGGAGAAGTTATTGTAGGTCCCTTAATGTGCATGAAAAGCCCTTGGAATAAATATAAATATCATCCAAATACGCAAGGTTTACGTCGTCCCAGGACAGAAAGAAAGCACAAGATTCATGGTTCTTGGAAGGTGGTGGGCGCTGTACACTAAGTTCCAAAAGGTAGCCTGCAGAACTGAAAGAGTCTAATACCATCATAAATGCAGTTGGGGCGTCAGCAGGATGGCCATTTAATGCTCCAATATGATTGCTGATCTGGCTATCTAGGGTTGTGAAAGATCCGTAGGGCAAAAGTATCATCTATGAGCTCTTCAATGCGTGGTAAAGGATAAAGCGTGTCGCTGGTAGTGACGGCGAGTCAGGTTGCGGTATTAATCGACACAGAAACGCCAGAGACCCAACACTTTGTTTTACAAGAAACGCCACTGGGCGTTGCATGGTGAACGTCAAGGTTCATATTACACCATGTTGAGCATAGAGAATTGCCACTCTGCTCGACTGATCTCCTTAGTGGCCTGTGGAAAGAGTGCCATTGACGGGTACACACAGGTGTTAGCAGCCCGGTGTTGATCGATCGTTGGATCTCCTGGGGGACATGTCCAACTGACTCATCTAACCTCCATCACAAAAAGACCCCTCGTAGCGACTAAGCAAACTCCTGTAATTCTTGGCGCTGGGGTGCTTCTAAATGTGAAGATCTGGCATGTTCCACTTTGTGAGGCTGATATGTGATCTTCAAGAGCATCAACTGCAGCAAGGGTTGCTAGTGAGGTGGAAGATCATGGGTAAGAAGTGTGAAAGTCCCTCTGTCATAACCCAAAACTTACCTAGGCCATAGGTTTGATCAAATAGGTCCTCAAGTCCCCGATGGCAAAACAGCTTATGACTTCCTTCGTCATGTCTTCCCGAGGTATGTCAAACTCACACGATGAGTTGGTGTCCTCAAGCAAACCATCTAGGGCATCTGGGGGTACCTGGTGCCAGAAGTGTGTCCAACGATGAAGACCGGATTCCAGTGCAGAAAGCACACTGACCCACAGCCGTGGTACCTGGTGACAGTGCTCGTACTGCTCGCCGAATAGGGGGATTTACTGCCCCAACGATGCAATGGTGTCCTGACCCGGTAGTGGTAGACCAAGTAAGTGAACACACCAAGCTGAAGACTCTTGAGGCCTAAAGAGGAGATCGCCATCACGTAGAGCACACACTTGATCGCTATATAATTACCCTCCAAGAAGGCGCCCTGTAGTGGCGGAGCTACGAGGCCCTGTTGGAGAGGTGTACCAGAAGAGGGAAGTAGCTTGTCTGCATTTCAGCAAGGGATCAGAGGTATATCACTGCTGACATTCTGGAGGACTGAATGGACCTCACACCACAAATGCAGAGAAGGAGATCATGTAAAGTTACTGAGAGAAGTCCTGTCCTTCACAACAACTGGAGAGTGAAGCGAAGTGGTCATGAAGGGACTTGAGGAAAAGCTAAAGGAAATCCTCCACAGGAAGTCCATCCCAAGGAGTACTTCACCAGGAAATTGAAGCACACCGACGCTGTTGATGGTGTATGGGAAGGTGTCACTGTTCGAGGGAGAAGGCAGTGCTGACGTCAAAGGAAAGTATCAAATGGTAGACCCGGACACCCCACGAAGATGACGGTGGAGTCTTCCGATGCAAGTGTCCACTCAGGATCTATCAGTTGAAGAAGCCCTGGGCTTGATGAGGGTACACTAAGAACCAGTATCAATGAAACACAAGCTGTGGCTCCATCTAATATGAGCTTCCACCGAGATGGGTCGGCCGCATTGGTCCTAGAGCTGATCATTGTGGCGAACTGACTTCGTGGCCGTGTGGCAGGCACTTCTGCATCTGCTCCCTGCTCTAACTCTGCCAGGGCTGTGGGAGCACATTCACCTAGGCTCTATTGAAAGGTGGCACTCTTTTAGCAAAGTGACCAGGTTCCTGCAGAATGGAAGCACAAGCGCCGTGGGGGAGAATTTGGTGCTGAAGAAGCTACACGGCGTCTCTGATGTGTTGGTGTTGGACTCTGTGGAAAGTACACCCACTTATCCCTTTGGGCAGTAACTGGGAAGACAGTGGGCATGGCTGGGGGTTCTGGTAGATACAGGAAGGCATAATGATCACGCCCACGTGGTGGTCGCGTCTGGGAGCTGGCCTGGAGTCGATTGAGGAATGTGATCACCGTGGGTGGATGCACAGATGCGTAAATTCCAAATGCGCTTGGGCTGGTCTCGCCAAGGATGGTCGGACTTTCCATCTTCACTCCCCACTGCAAGGAAATTGCGGAGCCATGCAGGAATGCCGCTCAAAAAAACCCTTCTCAACAAGCTCTTGGCTAGGGTTCACCTATGGCATCACGGTGGTCTCGATATCCCATGGTATACGCTCCCCTCCAAACGTGCAGGGAAGTAATCGCACGATAGGTGCTTGCTGGCAGCATTCCGATTTTTATAGAAGTGCACTTATAGAATCCGAGGAGGTGTAGGTACCCGGATACTTACTCTACAATTGCTACTTAGAATACGCTTTCCCCAATCATTGATGTGTGCTCATAAAATAACGGTCGTTTATGTAATGAGTCTCTGCCCGTGGGTCCCCTGCAATTGCTCTGGCTAATGCCTGGATATATCGCTTTCAGATGTAGGTGCTTTTGGCAATGTTCACGAAGGCCCTGATCCAACACTACAACCCTCGGTGATTCTTTTTGCAATGGTTGGGAGGCGTGTGAAACCACTTATAAAGAGAAAAAGGAGTATGGCTATGAAGGTAATCACACGCTTTCTGCACTTCGTGAACACATAGAGAATGGGGGTGCTGGCCGCACACGATGCAATGGAGGCCGATTCGAGAGGTACGGTGAACAGTTCCAGCGACAATCTTGTAGAAGAGGTCCCTCGGAGTAGTAGGGTGTAGGAGCTCCTCAGGCAGAGACTGGTGTGCGGCAGATATGGCTGGGCACTATGCGTACACTGCGGCTGAGGCAGTAAAAGGGCGGTCAAGGCTCAGGAGTTCTTCTGAGGTCAGGCTGCAGAGGATAGAGGTGCCGAAGGCCTTACATGGTATGGTGGGCGAAAGGATGTGTCCAACAGCCGTCACGTACTAGGGGAGACACGGGAGAGACGAAAGCCGTGCCAAGTTCGCTTGTCTCAAGTTTATTCTTGTAGCCTCCTTCGGAGCTGATGAATAGTCCTTCATCCTGTGCTCTAGTGTGCTGTGGGAGTGGTGGTCCGTAGGTGCAGCGGGCTTGAGTGTTTTGGGAGAGTGACGAGCATTTTCAAGTCAGCCCGTTGTTGATGAGCCTGGTGGCGCAACTGTGAATCGCCCCCTCACCCCTCTGTGTTTGCTGCTAAGGCTTGGTGTTGGTCATCCACGCCTCAGCACGAAATTTCAAGCTGCATCGGTTTCCCCTGAAGCATCTCCTACTCTTGGCGCTGGAGCCGGTTCTCAAGCCTGTCGTTTTGCTCCTTACACCCTTGAACCTCAGTAATTATAGGGCGTTGACCCGCTCCATGATCTGGTTGAACAATGTCGATTCAAGCTTCCATGACCACACGCACTGCCTCACGTACGTCTGGGATTAGAACCTCAGTGCAACTGCCAATTAGGTGCGAGCTCAGATGAAATTGGGCTAGGAGATGGGTCACCGACTGTGGGTTTGGCTGTTCGGGACTGCAGGTTCCGTCGGCGCTGAAACCTCTCACAGTCCACTCTGTCTGCTCATGTTCTCTATTCAGGACCACGCACTGAATACACTTTGGTTCTGGCAGATAAACTGCAACCACCAAAAAGTCACGGAAACACTCAGCAAGACCACAAAAACAACAAGACACGAAGCAACTCTGAGTGCAGAGATAGCACGAGGGTCGGACATCAGAGCAAAGCTGCAAGGGTTAAAGCGGGTTAGCACACAAGAAGAGTAAAATCAAGAGTCCCACTAAGCTAAGTGAGCCACTAAACAATCTAACTGGGCAAGAACGGACGAGTAATTAAGTTTAACATAATATAAAGCTGAGAAAAATAATTATTAAGAACTGAAAAGAAAATGGGTGTCAGAATTGTGACAAAAAAATTACAAAAGCAAATCCTACACCGTGTAAAAACGAGAAAAAGAAATAAATAAAAACACAGTAAAATTAATACCGTTAAAAAAGGACCGTAAACACAACGGAAAAATAGTATAAGAAATTAAAAAGTTAATAAAAGACGATGTAAAAGTCTGATACAGTAAAAAGAACGATAAGGGACCAAGAACAATTCACGTAAAAGTGAAAACACTCAAAAGCTAAGAAAAGATTATACTAAAGATGGTCGCTCAATTCCCATCATGGATAACCCTAGACACAGGGAATGAATAGCAGGCTGGGGAAAACTAAGTGAAACCAAAGAGAAAGGAAAACAATAACACCTAAATAAGTGTAAAAAGCAAACATCCAATGAAGTAAAGCACAAGAGATAAAAAAATAAATGCAGAGGATGAGAAAAAAAAATAGGCTGAAGATAGACTATAGAAGAAGCAGGTAATGGCCACACTGCGCTAGAGAATGATAAAAACGAAGAAAACAAAAAAAACAGTGAATTGAATAAACAACCTAAGTGAATGAGTTGAGGTGAAAACGAGTAAAAGGTACAATAAAAGAAGCGCATAAAGCAAAAACAATTAAAAGACGGTCAACGACACAATAAGACGAACAAAAGGTAAGATTGTAGTAACAGACAAGAGACAAACATGGTAAAAATCAGGGAAAAAAAAAGTAAAATGAGCAATACAAAAAAAGTCACAATAAGAACAAAAACCCGGTAAGATCAGTATAAAAGAGATGCGGTTAACCAGTGACAAATCATAATTAAGTAGAAGCAGTAAAAAGATACAATACAATAAAACAGTAAAGTACAGACACCACAGCTAAAAGGACGGATGCAATAAAATCAATAGGACCACTCAAACTACTTTAAAACATGCATGATAAACCTTTGGAAAGTAGCTATGCTGGACGTATCAATTGTTCAAGGAGTGATGCGAGAGTGCGTAATCAAAAAAAAAAAAAAAAAACGCAATAATAAGTCCACCGAATGCCGCCAAATTTATCTGTGAGGGTGTCAACTTTGCTCTGGGCTCATTAAAATGTATTACATTGGAGTGGGTCTCACAGTGTCTAATTGCGTTGTGGTAGCGTTGAAGCATTCTAAGCACAAAACAAGCAAACAAAACAAAACAAAGACCGAGCAGCATCAACTCCTTGACATTCAGCCTATGGGTTTCCCTTTGGTATCAAGCTAGATCTCTGGCTTTCATTTAAATTCACAATGGGAGCACAAATAATATCTAAAATGCATCTTTAAAAACAAACTGATTTCATGCTTAATAAAAATAATAGAAAAAAACACTTGGTTTAAAGCCACTCTTTACGGTTTCCTGATATTATAGGTAAATAAAAAGTAAAGTCATTAGATATAATTTATAACATTTATTGAACAAACCTTTAGCCAATTTATATGTAAAAAAAAAAAATCACGTCCAGCTGTCCTCGAAAAAATGAATGTCAGCATCAAAGGGACTTAATTCTATCGGTTTCGGGGGGCGTGGCCGCTTCAACAACGCCAACACAGGGTTATGACACACAGGGTATCTAGGTCCAACTGAGTATATTTCGCGCCGTTTCTGGCGGTATTTATGTGTTCGTGACGTCAGAAACTACGTCAACGAACTATACATCTTCCATATTTATTTAAAATTGTAAGCTTTATCATACAGGCTAAAATATACATGCTTACATTGCAAGGAGAATGGGAAAAAAATTGTTCCTATTTTTTAAAATAAAATTAAAAAAATAAAAATATCGAAACAAAAAGCATGGAAGTAAAAGGAGGACGAGGTAAAATACTCGAAATACTAGGGATAATAATGAAAAATGAATAAAATAGCTATAAAATTAGATAATAGAAAAATCGAATAAAATAGGACTTTTGGGTCATAAGAACGAAGCAAAATGAAGACTCCTATATAATAATTAAAAAAAGAAGAAAACGGCTGTAAAAAAGGAGAAACTTCACTAAAACTACCAAAACAATCGCAGCAAATAAAAAAGACCAAACAAAAAGGTAGACCCCAAAAAAGATCAGAAGGTGAACAAGCGAAGTCCGGGCACGCCCAAATGACGGAAAACGAGTGGCGAGGGGAGCTCTTGAAAGTCCGAGGTGAGGAGGATTGGGATGCACTATTACACTATTATTATATTATTAGTATGATTATTATCATCCATTATTATTATTTATTATTATAACACATCATCATCATTATTATTCTATTGTTGTTGTTATTATTATTATTATTATTATTATTATTATTATTATTATTATTATTATTATTATTATTATTATTATTATTATTATTATCATTATTATTATTATAATTATTATTGTAGTGTACGGCTGCGCACTCGCCGACTCTAAGTGTAGTGTACGGCTGCGCACTCGCCGACTCTAAGGTCGATCTCGCCTGGACTGACATCGTCCTCGGGCGCCGAGTGGTTGAGGCCGGGTCTTTACCATGCCACATGCCTGCCTTCTCTACCACGGAACAAAGGACGTGGGGAACTCTGCAATGCTGCCATTGACTTGGATGAGACGTCCCGGGCTCCGCTTCCACCAACGAGGCGGGCAGTGTTAAGAAATAATGTGAACATGGTTATAAAAATAACCAACGAACGTATTCTAAACCAAGTCTCGTTACTTGGATGGTGTTGAAGTCTCCGAGAAAAATAAAAGATTTATTCATTTCCCAAGTCCCATACCGTAGATAGTTACAGCCCGAAATGTACATTACCAGTTCTTCTAGGTATCCTTTCCTTCCAAAGTGTCACAATAGCCCCTGAAGGGAGTAATGGTCGTTTGATAGTGTTTTTCTCTCTCCCTCTCTTTTCACGGTTGTTTGGGTCGTTGGCTTGTTTGGACTGCCGGACTATCGGGTTGGTAGTCCAACACTTATTTTGCATATCTTCTTCTTTTCGCGCCATGCCTGGGGCATGGCCTGAGGGTCTTTTTCTGGTATAAATACCCCTAGTTTTGTGAGGGGAAGACAGTTCGGTCCTGGCTTCTGTGTGTACTGTGGTCCCGTTCTCGGTGTGCTCGCTTTGGATTTACTTTGTGGATTTACCTCGCTTCGCGCCAGGATTTGCCGAATTTGTCTCCGCAAAGTTAAGTGTTCTTTTAATGGTTGTGTGTAGGAGACACCTGGTCTCTTTTGGACTTTGGCGTGTGACACGCTACATTATCATCTGTGGGGTGCACTCTTTCTCTGTCCCAAAGCAGCACTTTGTGAACTCAAAGTGTCAAGAGTACAAAAGGACCACGTCACATAGAAGGAACACTGCTTGAGGATCCGTACCTCCAGTGTGCCATTCAGTGTTTTGAAACTAAGTCAATTCTTAGTTTCCTTCCCTCAGCTCGAGGATCCGTACCTCCTGGGAGGAAGGCTTATTTCATTAAGTCTCGCCCATAATAATTTCAGGGCCATTTTACATTTTACTTTCTTTTACTTTGTCTCGATTTGTTGTCTTGATACCTGCCTGACCTTGTGGGTGTCAGGCAGTCCGTGCTTTTGTGGTCCCCTTTGGCGTTATTCTGTTATTTGGCCTTCGACGCTAAATTATGTTTCTTACATTATATATCTAAATCATATTTCTTATTTGTTTATACAAGTGTTTTCATTCAGAGTTTAACAGCACCAGTTTTTTTGTTTTTTTTTTCGTTAATCTCCATTTTGGGTTGGAGATTAACCTGTTCAAATTAGGGATTGGCATGTGTTCGTGCTAAAACACTGTTTAAAAATACTTATGGAGTTGGGACGCCAACTTAGGGGTGAAAATACATTGAGTCATTTTTGAGTATATCTGGTGTGGTTTTCACGTGCATCACCCCCGCTGTGATAAATTGGTGATGTACGCATCTATAAACATTTCCCATGACTGAATTCCTGTAGACCTCCCTAATGAGTGCGATTTGCTCAATAAATAAATATCATACTATCGTAGAGCTTTCACTCGGTCCCAGTCAAATAAACAAATGATATTTACATC
>NC_051390.1:14574371-14579371 GCF_015228065.2 Penaeus monodon
CATCCTTAAAAGGAGGACTTTTTTCTTTCTACATAAAGGGCTAATGTTGGATTGTCTGTGTTGTCCAAGTAAAAAGGGAGGAACACCTCTGCTCAAGGACAAAATAAGGATCCTTTAAATCCCTGTATGGCTATGCTAGGGTAGAGGGATTTATTAGTGTTGACTCATTGCTACCCTGGCCCTGGAGAAAAGGATATTTCCTAGCCATGTGACGCTCCCGGCGGCTAAGCGATGATCACATTAGTCTATCTGTCCTAGGATCCCCAGATAGGATCACTGAAGTCTGGTCAACCACAGAGAGGGATTGGTCACACTATATTCAGTGTTCCTTCGGAGTGAACCATCGTCTCAGTTTAGCGTTTAGAACAGTAAACAATCGCGCTTTCCATCGAGAATCCTTTTACAGGCTACTTTTCAACTGTTGCGTCTTTTCTCAATGTGCCATAGCCCTTTAACTTCAGAAGAGGAAATAGAAAAAATGAGGGTGAGAAAGAGGATGGACAGAATATTCATGACAGAGTTCATTGCTTAATTCATCCATTAATGTTCTTTCAAATTCCTGCTTTTATAATCCTTATGACTGGTGTTCCACAATGGCTCTTTGGCTCTCACTTTATCCAACAATAACTTACGAAGAGAGCTCCATGTTTATGGCGTGTTGGAGTGGGTTGATGCTTATGTTCTTTAGTCAAATGAAGGTTTATCTGAATTATCTATAAACATATAATGAAACATCATTGTTTGATGTGTAGTGGTTTGTGGGTAGCTGCTCTGCCACTCACCCTTGCTACAAGAGCTGACGAATATTCCTCAGTCGCAAATTATAGAGCATGAATATGGGCATGAGGGGAAAGCGGGCAAAATTAATCTCCAAGTTCTGCAGGAGTAAAGAGAGACCAGGATCCGTCTTTGACTGCTTTATTTCTGTTCTACGGTGCACAGAATCACGGCCGAGTTCAATATAATTAAAACACAGGGTTTACAACACTGAACATATAAAAGCACCAAAATCATAAAGTACAATAATCTCCCTCAGCCCACACTCACACCCTTTTCACGACCGAGGTTACCCGCCAACTGCCTGCCGGTGGCGACTTCACCGCCTACTCGGCGAAGGGGTTGCCACCTATCTCAGTCATGAAAAGGGGTTGGGTGTGGACCGTTAGCTCTCTCAAACTCAAGACTCAATTCACGTTCTCCTGGTGGTGGGGCGTTTAATAAAAGATGTAAGGGCGTACCGCTGGGCGTTAGTAAGCTCATTTAAAAAAGGACGCGACCACCAAGTGGCAACATGGCCATCACCCGTTCGCATACGTGAATCCGGGTGCGTTCTTGTATCTGAGAATACGTCACACTACAGATGCAATATATCTTTGTATATAATCATTTTGTTTTTATCATGATATATAATATCTTTTAAAAGATTCTTAGTAATGAGTTTACCAGTATTTATATCATAGTTTTGTTTCGGCAATATCTTTCAGCTCTAGGCAGGGATGAAATACCGACAGAGCGTTTTCGCGCTGTGAAGGGATTTTCATCTCAGATCTATTTACAGCTAGGGAAGCATCCAGCTCTGTAAAGGGATCTGGACAGAATAGATTAATGTGACAGGCCCCTAAGCTCTCTGTCCAGTGCTATTCCCTGTTGCTGCTCCCATAAGCAGCAACATGTGCCACTGTCTAGTTGTGTATATAATTGGGGTCATCTTATTGTCGCTGAGGATAGTGATTGCCTAGATCATGAGAATGATGGTGGCTTGAGGACATTCCATACTTTATGCTGTGGTTATTATTCCAGTCTTTGAGCCACTTCAGCAAACAGCATGGCACTGCAGTCCTCATTTAAGATCAGGAAATCCTTATCCACAGTGGGAAACCCAACAGAAAATCCCTTCTTACGAGTTCAGAAGGCTCCCCAATCGCCTGACGATGATCGCTGTTACCCTGGTTAACCCTGATCGTACAGAACTTGTGTCTCAGTTCTTGCTTGAAAAGGCCCCAATTTTCAATGTGCTCAAAGCATTCTTAATGTATTATTGTCTCAGCTCTTCCCTGCAGCTGACACATGCTGACCGCATATAGGAGTCGCTTGTAGACGGCCTAACAATATTCTCTATTTTCTGATTCAGGACTATTTCTTGATTCTTTTTCAGGGGGTCAGAAGCAGGGCTTCCCCTTGAAATGAGACACCGTTTTTGATCCATTCTTTGGGTAGTGAGATCATCAACCTGATCACAGAGTTGCTCCATTACATAACTCTAACTGCTTGGCTAACTTCTGGGTTAGAACCCCAAATACCACAATGTGACACCAGTTTCCCTCCCTGAAGTCGGCAGACTAATAGATTGGGTCATGGTTTTTGTTTTTTAGCTCGGGTAGTAGAATCATGTAGTAGAACAGGTGTGGGTGTACAGTGTGGTAGCCATACGAGGGTGCAGTTGTGGGCATGCAGTGTAGTGATGGATAATGTAACGGGTGTACATGTATGTAGCTTAATGTAATGTAGTGTAGTACAGGTGTATGTATGCAGAGTCATGTGGTGGGTGTGCAGGTATGTGTGTATGGAGAGTCATGTGGTGGTCGTGTGGATATGTATGCACAGTCGTGTGGTGGGCATGTGTATGTGTGTGTGTGTGTGTGGATGCGAATGGTCATTTTCCAAAATGCATATACTTAAGCACCATATGAAGCAGGAGAGCATAAAAGGTGAATGATAAGAACATACACTGGTTACAAGTACATTAATACTTGTCACAGAGGGGAGTTTTTAATATCTCATAGATAGCTACGGCAACACAGTAGTGATAGTAAGTGGTAAGAACTCAAATAGACAAATGCATTAAGAGTAGTACCAAAGGCAAGCAATAAGTATAATTTTCAAAGGGTATACTTACTCATGCAGAGACAAAAGGTCATTGTTTTGAGTAGCTCTCAGAAGTTACCAAGGTAAGTTGATCTATAAGTAGTCCATAACTTTAACGGCCAGACTCTGAGCTCAACAGGCATTTATCACATCCTCAATAAAATACCTAATGGTAATGCAAATACATTACTGATACATTTCATTACAAAAAAGCACAAAATTCCAATACATCATGACTGAGGGCACTTAAATCTAACTGTATATACACAGCCATGGACATCGACATGAGCAACCCAAAGCACGTTATTCAGGACAAGAATCATCAAACTAGTATAAAACTCGTCAAATCAGTTGAAAGATATAATCTCATTAGAAAACAAATGGATCATCCGAAAATACTTCCTAAAAGAGTATAACAGTATGCGGGGCTTTAAATAGTAGCCCAAAAACAAATGACATTAAAAGAACTACAAGGAACCAAGGAGAAGAGAAATACATCCAACAGATGCGGTTCCCCAAAAATTAAATAAATAAATGAGTGCATAAACTCAAAAATACTACTTCAGAAAATCAATGAAACATTAAAAGGGACATAAAACAGGCCAAAAAGCTAGCCACATAAAAAGGTATAGGCAATATACAAGTAACTATAAAACGGAATGAAAAATGAGAAATATAAACGAGAATGAAACTTAAGGTAACATCAAAGAAACAATAGGCTGAAACATAAAACAAATCGACAAAAAGAAAAACAGATAGGCTGTAAAAGCGGGTAAAAAGATGGATATGCTATAAATGCAGCTAAGACAAGTAATGAGAAAACCGAGAAACAGAATGATTGTTCAAGAAACAATTAAAGTTGACTAAATATAAAGTCGGCAAAAAAAATGTCAGAAAAAAATCAGACCGCACACACATAGTCACAAATATGATGTCCTGTTTGTAGTAGCAATTAATCAACTTGCTACTATAAAAGAGAACACAGAGGATAAAATGAACATAAATTAAACATGTGTTAATAGTCAAGCAAGGTAAAATAATGTGTCTCTACAGAGACACAAAAGGATCTTGCTGTGAGCGGGCATTAGTAAACAAATCATATCTGACAAAGAATATGGTCATGCTCAGATAAAAACTAAAATAACTTGACATAAAAGACTGCAAAGTTGGGCAAATACTTATTCCACTCTATAAAGAGCAAATATGCTCACATCCCCCAGGAACACCTACCACTGCCACCAAAAATACTGGCACAGGGTATCTGTGACAAGTGGCCCATCAAGAATGCATCACCAAAGTGATGATGCCCGTGAAGCGGGCATCATCATAAATGTAAATGTATGTGTGTTTACCTCACGAAACAAATGAAACAAAATATTAAATATTTATCTCTATACAAGGCCTTATAGAAATGTAGGCTTGTTTATGAACTAAAGCGGTGTAGCATTGTTTTATCTTGCGCAAATTTGTATTTTAATTTTTCAGTATTTGACAACATCCCAACGTTCACAAAGTTAAGGCAAATCATGAGGTCAGATACAACTTTTTTTCTCTGGTTCGTTCCCATCTCACTGTAAGATCCATGGCCGAATACATAATAAGAGGAGGAATGTCCACATTTGTAGACATACTCCCTCTTATATAGTCTAGGGAAAACAATCGAATACAAGGTTTCAGTCGAAAAGAATTATTTTAATGCAAATAAGTTTACATATATTATAAAATATATTATGAATGCAATAAGAAGTAAAACAAATAATTATGGTAGAAGTATAACACAAATAAAGTAAAAAATCATAAATAAATAAAATATCGCACAACAAAACACAAGGCCGAAAATGAATGCCCTGTAGCTAAAAACAAACAAACGATTAGCTTATCAACCACATAACTCTAAAAGAGGTAAGTTCGATAAATAAACGTTATAAAAATAACAAAAACTGCAACCATACTTAAAAAAGGCCTTTGGTGGTAATAAAACTTATAAAAGGTCCAATAACAAGAATTTAAAGGAAAACATAATGATGATTATTAAATACTTCTACTTATTTGGTCAGGATTGGGGCGGGATATTGGCTAAGGAAGGGATGAATCAAGGTAAAGAGAATATAAACAAGGCTTCGGGCAAAGGAAAA
>NC_051390.1:14584371-14593099 GCF_015228065.2 Penaeus monodon
AAAAAGCCAAACAAAAAGGCTAGACCCCCCAAAAAAGATCAGGAGTGAACAAGCGAAGTCCGGGCACTGCCAAATGACGGGAAACGAGTGGCGAGGGGATGCTCTTGAAAGTCCGAGGTGAGGAGGATTGTGATGTCACCTTACAGATTCCTCCCCCGCCCTAGGTCGAAACATGCAGTGGAGACCTGAAATGAGTCCTGACGATTCACTAGGAGTGGACATAGAGTAAAAAATGTGATCCTTTCAACTTACTTAAGATACTACCGTCTGTCAAAGACGTCACTGGATACCTCCTTCAGGAGCTGAAACTCTGGCAACATGTGCCAAAGGAGGCGGACTTCAGAGCAGGCAGCATACAGTACCAATCAGGAGCAGCTAACAGTTTTCTCCATCTCAGTGTGGGCACTGGGCCAATGGCTCACTAAAGGCAGAGTCCCTACAACAACAACAAAAAGAAATATCAGCCACTTGTGCCGACGTGGGCATGCCCATGTCTCGCCGCTCACAAGTTCCCTACAAAGCAATCTAACAGCAGTCCTCATTCTAGTGTGGCACAGGGCCAAAGGCGCACCAGAATGAGGTCCCTAGTGCTCAGTAAATCCCTCGGATTTGTTTTTGAGAACGGGATCCAGGACACAGGTAGTGAGAGTGGCTACCCATGGGTCATCTGGCTCAGGAACCTCCTCCAGATCTCTTGGTTCTTCTTGATCAGGATAGGTGAGCTCCTCTGGAGGTTGGTAAGGCCTCAGGTGATTAAGATGAGCCCTTAAAACTTGACCAGATTCCAGATGTTGTACCTCAAAGGAAACTGGATCAAACCACTTGCACACGCGAGCAGGACCACGCCACTTTGGTCCCAAGGGACAGGGCACCATCTCCTTGTACCAGACGAGTTGTCCTTCCTCTGGCGTAAACTTGCCCCTAGCTCTCTGATTGTAGCTTCTACCATAAACCTGCTGTGCATCCTTTGAAGCTGCAACAGCAGCATGGCGAACTGTTTTCAAACGTTGTTGAAAATTGTCGTTGTCCCCAAATATTGCTTCATTGGTTAAGCCCACTGGAAAGTAAGCATGACGCCCAGTAAGCAAGTAAAGTGGCTGTTCTCCTGTAGATCTATGAATTGCAGAGTTCAGTGCAAGACGAAGCTCTGGAATGTACTTGTGCCATTCAGCACTTAGGGCAGTTTTGACGACACGGTTTGTCCTTTCTACCAGACCATTTGCTTGAGGGTGATACCTGATAGTGAAGTGGTGTGTTGCTCGTAAAATATCCACTAGCTCAGCAAAGACATGAGCAATGAATTGTCTGCCATTGTCTGATTGGATGATTCGGGGTGGCCCAAAGTACGTCACCCAGTTGTCCAAGAAAGCACGATGAACTCTGGAGGCTGTAATGTCCTTAAGTGGAATGACCTGTATAAATTGGCTATGCTGGTCAATGATTGTCAGAGCCCATCTCAGAGTGGCTTGACCGAGGTCCATAATATCCATAGATACTCGCTCTAGAGGATAAAGTGCAAGAGGGGCTTCTGCCATGGGTACTCTCTGTGCAACTCCATGTGCTTGCTGGCAGGAGAGGCAGTGGTGAATGTGCTGGCGAGGATCACGGAGCATATTTGGCCAGTAGAACATATTACACAGGTTGTGGTACGTCCTGTGTATTCCGGGATGCATTGCAAGAGGTGGTTCATACGCTGCCCTTAGAGCTGACCCATGTAGGCTTTCTGGAACACATAGCTGATAGATGATCTTATCAGGCAAATGTCGTAACCTGTAGAGGACTCCATCTTTAAGCTCAAAGTCTGAGAGAGGGGTGGGCAACTTACGTTTAGGCACAGTTTCATCAAGCAAGTACGAAATCAGGCTCTGCAATTTCGGGTCTTTACTCTGCTATATATGGTTGACATCTGTCACAGCAACTTGTCTGGACAACAGATCAGGGACATGATTTATGGGGCCTTCCTTGTACTGGATCTCGAAATCATAAAAGGAGAGGTCATGAGCAAACCTGGTCATCCTTGGTGATTTTGTGCGATGTTTAAAAATGTAAACCAAAGGACGGTGATCAGTTAGGATGAGGAATTTGCGTCCATACAGGTAGGAATCAAAAACGCGAACGCCTTCAACAACAGCCAAGGCCTCACAGTCAACAGCGGGATAGCGTGTTTCAGAGTCCCGCAACTTCCTACTGTAGTATGCTATAGCATGAGGTGTCCCATCATATCACTGAATAAGTGCTGCTCCTATGGCGATGCTACTGGCGTCAGTATGAAGCTCAAAAGGCCGGGAAAAGTCAGGCTGCTTGAGGACAGGAGCAGATACCAGGTGCTCCTTGAGTTTGATGAAGGCTTCCTGCTGCTCTTTTCCCCACTCCCAACGCTGTCCTTTCTTCAGTAGAAGAGGTAGGGGTGCTGCAAGTGTGGCATAACCCTTGATGTGCTTACGGAAAAACCCAGTAGCACCAAGGAACCGGCGAACCTCCATGATGGTACACGGAGCAGGAGTGTCCGAGATTGCAGAAATCTTGTTGTGATCTGGATGGACACCTTCAGGCGAGATGGTAAAACCCAAGAAGTTGATGGTAGTGTTTGCAGACTTACACTTTTCAGGATTGAGTTTCATCCCAGCTGCAGAAATTAGCTGGAGAGTTTCTTGTAGGTCCCTTATGTGCTATGAAAAGCCCTTGGAATAAATGATAATATCATCCAAATACGCAAGGGTATGTCGTCCCAGGACAGAAGAAAGCACAAGATTCATGGTTCTTTGGAAGGTGGTGGGCGCTGTGCTAAGGCCAAAAGGTAGCCTGCAGAACTGAAAGAGTCTATACCCATCACTAAATGCAGTCTTGGGTCTGTCAGCAGGATGGACATCAATGCTCCAATATGCTGATCTGGCATCTAGGGTTGTGAAAGTATCCGTAGGGCCAAGTTCATCTATGAGCTCTTCAATGCGTGGTAAAGGATAAGTGTCCGCGGTAGTGACGGCGTTCAGGTTGCGGTAATCTACACAGAAACGCAGAGACCCACACTTTTTCTTTACAAGAACCACTGGGCTGTGCCATGGTGACGTCAATGGTTCTATTACACCATTGTTGAGCATAGAATTGCACTCTTCTCGAATGATCTCCTTAGTGGCCTGTGGAAGATGCCATTGACGGGTACACACAGGTGTAGCAGCTCCGGTGTTGATTCGATGTTGGATTCCTGGGACATGTCCAACTGCCTCATCTCCTCCATCAAAAAGACCCTCGTAGCGACTAAGCAACTCCTGTAATTCTTGGCGCTGGGGTGCTTCTAAATGTTGAAGATCTGGCATGTCCACTGAGGCTGAATGGCTGATCCTTCAAGAGCATCAACTGCAGCAAGGGCTAGTGAGGGTGGAAGCTCATGGGTAAGAAGTGTGAAGTCCTCTTCATACCCAAAATCTTCTAGGCCATAGGTTTGATCAAATAGGTCCTCTTCCCATGCAAAATCTTCTGCTTCTTCGTCATCTTCCCAGGTATCCAACTCGATGAGGTTTGTGTCCTCAGCAACATTGGCATCTGGGGGTACTGGTGCTGATGTGTCCAACGAGAAGACTGATTCCAGTGAGAGCACTGACCCCAGCCGTGTCCCCTGTGACAGTCGTACTGGCCTCGCCGTAGGGTTTACTGCCCACACAGAGCAATGGTGTCCTGAGGTAGTGGTGACCAAGTAAGGTGACACCCAAGCTGAAGACTCTTGAGGCATAAGGAGGAGATCTCCATCACTAGAGCCTGATCGCTCTATAATACCCTCCAAGAAGCGCCCTGTATGTGGCGGGAGCTCCGAGGCCTGTCGGAGGTGTACAAAGCAGGTGAAGTAGTCTTGTCTAGCATTTCAGGCAAGGGATCAGAGGTATCTGCTACTTCTGGAGACTTGAAATGGACCACACACAAATGCAGAGAAGGAGAGTCTGTATAAGTTACTGAGAAAGTCTGTCCTTCCAACTGGAGAGAAGCAAAGTGGTCATGAGGGCTTGAGGAAAAGCTAAAGGAAATCCTCCACAGGAAGTCCATCCCAAGGAGTACTTCACCAGGAAATTGAACATCACAGACCGCTGTTTGATGGTGTATGGAGGTGTCACTGTCGAGGGAGAAGGTCAGTGTGACGTCAAAGGAAGTATCAAATGGTAGACCCGACACCCCACGAAGATGACGGTGGAGTCTTTCCGATGTAAGTGTCCCTCAGGATCTATCAGTTGAAGAGCCCTGGGCTTGATGAGGGTTACTTCAGAACCAGTATCAATGAAACACAAAGCTGTGGCTCCATTAATATTGAGTTCCACGAGTGGTCGTCCGATTGGTCCTAGAGCTGTCATTGTGGCAACTGACTTCGTGGCCCGTGTGGCTGGCACTTTGCATGCTCCCTGCTCTAACTCTGCCAGGGGCTGTGGGAGCACATTCACCCTGGCTCTATTGAAAGGGGCACTCTTTAGCAAAGTGACCAGGTTTCCTGCACTGGAAGCACAAGCGCCGTGGGGGAGAATTTGGTGCTGAAGAAGCTACACGGCGCTCTGATGTGTTGTGTGTTGGAACTCTGTGGTAAGTACACCACTTCCCTTGAGCAGTAACTGGGAAGACAGTGGGCATGGCTGGGGGTTCTGTAGATACAGGTAAGGCATAATGATCACGCCCACGTGGTGGTCGCTCTGGGAGCTGGCCTGGAGTCATTGAGGAGTGATCACCGTGGTGGATGCCGATGCGTAAATTCCAAATGCGTTGGGCGGTCTCGGCAAGCTGTGTCGGACTTCCATCTTCCCTCACTGCAAGGAAATTGCGGAGCCATGCAGGAATGCCGCTCAAAAACACCCTTCTCACAAGCTCTGCAGGGTCACCTATGGCATCACGGTGGTCTCGATATCCCTGGTATACGCTCCCCTCCAACTGCAGGAAGTAATCCATGGGTGCTTGGCCTGGCAGCATCCGATTTTCATAGAGCACCTTATAGAAATCCGAGGAGGTGTAGGTACCCCGGAACTTACTTCTCAATGCTACTTTGATTGCTTCCCACTCATTGATGTTGTCAAATAACGGTGAGTTTATAATGAGCTCTGCTGGTCCCCTGCAATTGGCTCTGGCTGCCTGGATATACGCTTCAGATGTAGGTGGCTTGACAATGTTCTCGATGGCCCTGATCCAACCCTCAACCTCCTGATTTCTTTTCAATGGTTGGGAGGCTGAAACATCTTTAAAGTGAGGTACCTTCTCCTTCGTGAACACATAAGAGACTGGGGGATTGCTGGCGCACGATGCATGGAGGCCATTCGCAGGTGAACAGTTCCAGCATCTTGTAGAGAGGTCCCTCGGATGTAGGGTGTAGGAGCTCCTCTCAGGCAGAGACTGGTGCGGCAGATATGGCTGGGCACTATGCTGTAACTGCGGCTGAGGAGGTAAAGGGCGGTCCACAGGCTCAGGAGTCTGAGGTCGGCTGCGAGGAAGAGGCTGCCGAGGTACAGGAGGTGGGCGAAAGGTGTCCACAGCCTGTGCAGTACTAGGGGAGACACGGGAGAGACGAAAGCCTGCCAGTTCGTTCTCAAGTTCTTGTAGCCTCCTTCGGAGCTGATGAATCTCCTCATTCCTCTCAGCTGCCTGTGGAGTGGTGTCCGTAGGTGCAGCGGCTTGAGTGTTTTGGGAGTGACGAGCTTCTTCCAGTTCAGCCCGTTGTTGATGAAGCTGGTGGCGCAACTGCTGAATCTCCTCACCCCTCTGTGCTGCTAAGGCTTGGTGTTGGTCATCACGCTCAGCACGAACTTCAAGCTGCCTCTGTTCCCTGAGCATCTCCTCTTGGCGCTGGAGCCGGTTCTCAAGCCTGTCTCGTTTTGCTCCTTACACCCTTGAACCTCAGTAATTAGGGCGTTGACCCGCTCCATGATCTGGTTGAACATGTCGACTTCAGCTTCCATGACCCGAACTGCCTCACGTACGTCTGGATTAGAACCTCCAGTGACAACTGCCAATTGGTGGAGCTCAGATGAAACTTGGCTAGGAGATGGGTCACGCGATGTGGGTTGGCTGTTGGACTGCAGGTTCCGTCGGCGCTGAAACCTCTCAGTCCACTTCTGTCTCTCCTGTTCTCTATTCAGGAGCCACACTGAACACTTAGTTCTGCAGATAAACTGCAACCACAAAAAAGTCACGAACACTCAGCAAGACCACAAAACAACAGACACGAGCCCTGAGTGAGAAGCGAGGGTCGGACATCAGAGCAAAGCTGCCAGGGTAAAGCGGGTTAGCACACAGGAAGAGTAAATCAAAGAGTCCCTAAGCTACGTGAGCCATAACATCTAACTGGGCAAGCCGGCGATTAATTAAGTACATAATATAAAGCTGAAAAAAATTATTAAGAACTGAAAAGAAAATGGGTGTCAGACTTTTGACAAAAATTACAAAAGCAAATCTACCGTGTAAAACGAAAAAGAAATAAATAAAACAGTAAAATAATTGGTAAAAGGAACCGTAAACACAACGGAAATAGTAAAGAAGTAAAAGTAATAAAAGCAGTAAAAAGCTGATACAGTAAAACGAACGATAAGGGACAAGGAACATCACTGTAAAAGTGAAAACACTCAAAAGCTAAGAAAAGATTATACTAAAAAGATGTCGCTAATTCATATGGATAACCCTAGACACAGGGAATGAATAGCAGGTGGAAACTAAGTGAAACAAAGAGAAAGGAAACAATAACACCTAAATTAAGTGTAAAAGCAAACATCCAATGAAGTAAAGCACAAGGATAAAAAAATAAATGCAGAGGAGAGAAAAAAAACTAGGCTGAAGATATACTATAGAAGAATGCGGTAATGGCCACACCGCTAGAAGAATGATAAAAAAGAAGAAAAAAAAAAAAAACAGTGAAGTAACCACCCTAAAGTGAATGAGTTGAGTAAAACGAGTAAAAGGTACAATAAAAGAACGCATAACTAGCAAAAACAATAAAAGACGGTCAACGCACACAATAAGACGAACAAAAGTAAGATTGTAGTAAAAGACAAGAGCAAATGGTAAAATACAGGGAAAAAAAAAGTAAAATGAGCAATAAAAAAAAGTCCACTAAGAACAAAACCCGGTAAGATCAGTATAAAAGAGATGCGTAAAAGTGACAAATCATAATTAAAGTAGAAGCAGTAAAAGATACAATACAATAAAACAGTAAACGTACAGACACACAGTAAAAGGAACGGATGAATAAAATCAATAGGCTCACTCAAACTACTTTTCAACATGCATGATATAACCTTTGGAAAGTAGCTATGCTGGACGTCTCAATGTCAAGGAGTGATGCGAGAGTGCGTAATCACGCAATAATAAGTCCCACCGAATGCCGCCAAATTATCTGTGAGGTGTTCTTTGCTCTGTGGCTATTAAAATGTATATACATTGGAGTGGGTTCACAGTGTCTAATTGCGTTGTGGTAGCGTGAAGCATCTAGCACAAACAAGCAAACAAACAAACAAAGACCGAGCATCATCATCAACTCCTTGACATTCAGCCTATGGGTTTCCCTTTGGTATCAACTAGATCTCTTGGCTTTCATTTAAATTCACAATGGAGCACAAAATAATATCTAAAATGCATCTTTAAAAAAAAACTGATTTCATGCTTAATAAAATACATAGAAAAACATTGGTTAAAGCCACTCTTTACGGGTCCTGATATTATAGTTAAATAAAAAGTAAAGTCATTATGATTAATTTATAAATATTATTGAACAAACTTTAGCCATTTATATGTAAATAAAAAAAAATCACGTCCAGCTCCTCAGAAAAATGAATGTCAGCACAAAGGACTTAACTTCTCTCGGTTTCGGGGGGCGTGGCCGCTTCACAACGCCACACAGGGGTAATGACACACAGGGTATCTGGTCCAGACTGAGTATATTTCGCGCCGTTTCTGGCGGTATTTATGGTGTTCGTGACGTCATGAACTACGTCACGAACTATACATCTTCCATATTTATTAAAATTGTAAGCTTTATCATACAGGCTAAAATATACATGCTTACATTGCAAGGAGAATGGGAAAAAAATTGTTCCTAGTTAAAATAAAATTAAAAAAAAAAAATATCGAACAAAAAGATGGAAGTAAAAGATGACGAGTGTAAAATACTCGAAATACTAGGGATAATAATGAAAATGAAATAAAATATCTATTAAATTAAGATAAATAGAAAATCGAATAAAAATAGACTTTTGGGTCATAAGAACGAAGCAAAATGAAGACTTCCTATATAATAATAAAAAAAGAAGAAAACGGCTGTAAAAAAGGAGAAACTTCACTAAAACTACAAAAACAATAGAGCAAATAAAAAGCCAAACAAAAAGGCTAGACCCCCCAAAAAAGATCAGGAGTGAACAAGCGAAGTCCGGGCACGGCCAAATGACGGGAAACGAGTGGCGAGGGGATGCTCTTGAAAGTCCGAGGTGAGGAGGATTGGGATGTCACCTTACACTATTATTATTATTATTATTATTATTATTATTATTATTATTATTATTATTATTATTACCATCATCATCATTATTATTCTATTGTTGTTGTTATTATTATTATTATTATTATTATTATTATTATTATTATTATTATTATTATTATTATTATTTATATTATTATTATTATTTATTATTTAGGGATGGATTTAATGTAGTGTACGGCGCGACATCGCCGCTCTAAAAGGGGATTCCCCCCTGGCGCACGCCCCCGCCGGGGGCCT